>NC_063347.1:38752568-38803899 GCF_021869965.1 Rhincodon typus
AACCCCCTTCCCCTCCCCCTTTTCTGATGAAGGGTCTAGGCCCGAAACGTCAGCCTCTCTGCTCCTATGATGCTGCTTGGCCTGCTGTGTTCATCCAGCCCTGCACCTTGTTGTCTCTGAAATATCTCTGGATTTGTTTATGATAAATGCTTCATAAGTGAGTTAAAAATTAGTATAGCATTCAAATGTAAACATTTACTATAAGGTTCACACTTTCTACAATCTCTGGATCTGCAATATTGACATACATCATACTCTTTATTACCAAACTGCTGCAAGATTAATCATTAATAGAAATATAAAGGATTAACGCTTTGTATGACTGCCCTCCGTCTACCATTGAAGCAGAACAGTTAATCTGTTCAATAACTGACAGAGAAATACAATTTGAATAGATTAAATGTTTGCTCATTGATGTCAATAATAATATGAAGTGTGTATTCTAAAACATAAATTATCTGTTAAGTTGTGTAGTATAGGATGTGAAACTCAATCTACAATGAATATCTTGGCGGTTCTTATGGTGAGTTGGTAGCATCCCTGCCTCTGAACCAAGAGGCCCAAGTTCATTTCCACCTGCTGCAGAGGGGTGTAATAACATTTCTGTTGGTTAGAAAATATCTACAATTCATAATTTGGCAACCACTTGGAAGCTAAAGTGTAACATTGTTTAAACAAAGTAGATTGCAAGAAATTCAGCTGAAAGATTGCCAGCCTTAAAGGGAATTAACAAACTATATGTTATGCAAAAAGGTCAGTGCTTTATTTTATGTCAAGCATAATACCTTTAAAAGCAGAATACTGTGCATATTGAAAATATGAAACAAACACTGAAAATGCTGGAGAAACTCAACAGTTCTGGCAGCATCTAAGGAAAGAGAAACAGAGTTTACATTTCAACTCAAGTATGAGCCTTCTTCAGAACTGATAGCTGATTATTTTGTTGATATGCTAAGTATTGCTGTTGGCTGTGGAATATATTTAGGCTTTCCCTTTATTGTAAAGTTATATATGCAAACTTTAACAGTCAAGGCCAGTTTTATAGAATATAAATTCAAATAAGTACTGTCTATTTACATTTCATAGAACAAAGAGACAGACTTTGATGTGTAACATAATTTCTGCCGCTTCTTTTGTGAAACTATTTCCTTCCCACTCTTAATCTTTCACATCCTGACATGCCTTATTCTCAAATCAGAGGCTGTTGACAATGGCTTTAGTGTTAGTATGCATGTGACAAATGTGTTCAATTCATTACAATTTTTAAAATAATCAAGTTGTAATTTGACATCTTACGTTAATAGAGCCCCCTTCGTGTTTTTGTGATGTATTAAGTGATAAGTTTCTTTTCTGAGCTACAGCTAATAAAGTAATTTTTTACTGTTGACAGTCACTGTAATTTATTTCCTTTCCCGTTTAGATGGAGGTACATGTGAAGTCATAGCAGCACACAGATGCTGTAACAAGAATCGAATTGAAGAACGATCACAGACTGTTAAGTGTTCCTGTCTGCCAGGGAAAGTAGCTGGGACAACCAGAGCCAAACCATCTTGTGTTGATGGCAAGTAAATTAAATCAATAGTAATTTAATTTAAAAATTGCAGACACAAATGTGTTAAATGTAATGCTAGTCAGATTTCAAGCAACGTAATCTGTTCAGTGGTCTTTTTGATTAAATTGCAGCCTAATACTTATGAATTAGCAACATAGTTGAATCTTCAGCCTTTGTAATTAATCATATAAACACTGACCTCTGAAGGAGTAAACAACAAAACCTAATAAGATAATTCATTTATATTTGATGTGCATCACAGCTGAAACAGAGTAACTTACTTTACACAAAATTAACTGCTGTTGCCGTGTCTCCTCACTTTGAACCACTCTTTAGCAAACCCAATGTTTAAAGTTCATTTCAATTTACAGGGAAATGAATCTATATTGCAGAAATGTAAAAATGGTCCAATACTATTACCTTGAGTGCTGGCATATCCAAAGGACAAGGTGTTGATCTAGGAGATGTTTTGCTCATGTTGGGCTGCATCCTGCTGGAGCAACACATTTTGCATAAGCAGCGATGCAATACAGAAAATATAATTTGTGTCGTGACTTGCTGGAAGTACAAGGCATAGTGAGGGCAATCAGGATCTTGGTGAACATTGTGACCAGCTGTCCATTTAACCAATGAGTTATTAAGGTTGAAGGGAAGATGAGAAACACTGGACAAATGAGGCAATTTTTTGCCAAAACAAATTCAGAGAGGTAAATAAAGAGTGGGAAAGAAAGATCGAATTTGAGGAGAGAAAAGTTGAGACAACATGCGTTTAAATTGGGATAGATTGGTTTTGCATTGTAAAACAGCCCGTTTGCTGCTAAATATGAGCTCTAACATGCTGTGATAAGTTCAATAGTCAATTAATGTAAAATCCAGCAATTTCTTAAAAATATTGGTGGAGCAAGGGTGAGAGAGAGTGGGGGAGAGGTGAGTGCTATGGCTGATAGTGTTTTTCCAAGGCAAATAGTTGAGTGGTGTAAATCGACCATCAAGTTGTGGGGAGTCTCAACTCATGCCTCTTCCCCTAATCTTGCTGTTGAATCTGCACATAGTAACAGTGAGTCTCATGAACACAATTTTTGCTTTTCCAGAACATTTTGGATCATAAAGCATTGTCCGCTTTAAAGATGTGATAAATCTATATGGTTGGCTGGAAGAATCTTTCTGCTGTCTCTTTTTTACTACTCAATTAGATTCCAGCTTTTACATTGAATTAATTTTAGTCTGTTTTTTTCAATTTGATAATACAAGAAATATTTACATGGTCTTCATCCATGCAAAAACAAGTAAGGGGTAGGTTAGCTCAGTTGGCTGAATGGGTTGGTTTGTGGTGCACAGTATGCCAACACAGTACAGATTCAATTCCTATGCTAACTGTGGACACTTTGGACCCCTTGCCTTCTCAGCCTCATCTCTCAATAGAAATATGGTGACTCTCAGGTTAAACACAGCATCAGCCTTCGCTATCTCTAAGGAGCAAGCAGCTTAGGGCCCTCTGGGACTATGATGACTTTTCATACAAACAACAAGCACACCATTTTTTGACAAGTAAAGCTGTTCTACAATGAGCAATAATAATGATACTTGTAAAACAATATTTATTACCATAAAATACTGTATGAATTGCAAATGAATCAATGGGTGTTGTAAAATTTGCCTGCCAAGTTCTTGAGTCAGCTGGCATCTCCCTCCTGTCAGCAATAACCAATAATGTAAACAAGCAACATGCTTCCACATTACCATCCTGTTAGCTATTCTGTAAACTTATTGAACAATGATCTGTCTCAGGTATTGACAGGTACAATCAATTCATCTGATACCATTACATTGTGATCTTCAAGCATTTTACATAATACAAACACAAAGGTGGAGCTGTGGAGTACTGTGGGAGGTGTTGGCCTGATGGTATTGTTGCTGGACTGTTAATCCAGAGCCCCAGATAATGTTCTGGTGGACCTGCGTTCGAATCCTACCACAGTAGATGGTGGAATTTGAATTCAATAAATATCTGCAATTAAGAATCTAAAAATAATCATGAATCTGTTGTTGATTGTCAGGGGAAAAAAAAAACATCTGGCTCACTAGTGTCCTTTAGGGAAGGAAACTGCCATCCTTACCTGGTCTGGCCTACAAGTGACTCCAGACCCCCAGCAATGTGGTTGACTCTTAACTGCCCTCTGAGCAATTAGGGATGGGCAATAGATGCTGCGTAGCCAGTGATGCCCTCATCCCATGAATGAACAAAAGAAAGTGAACATTTCTTAAAATATTGCCTGGTACAATTAGTTTTTTTTATTTCACAGGGAATGAACATATGGAGAGGTTAATATAGTCAAATAGTGTGACTTGTAATAGGAGAAATAATAAACATTTTATGGTTCCCCACACCAGTGGATTTTTTATTTAATTTAAATTGCACAAAATAATTGCAAGCTGCCAATTCTTCCATTGTTCTTTTGATCTTGGCTATAGCTTTTCCTTTTACTTTTCTGTTTGAAAACCCTGACAGCTTTTGTAAGTTTTGATTGACATTACTGATTGTGACTACATTTCTCCTAACACACCCCAACAGTACCATCAGCGACTGAAGATCGTAAGATGCTTATCCATTGTCAAAATAAACTAATGTGGGAGCAATTTACTGCAAATGTTGCAATCTGTACTGAAAACAACAAATGCTGGAGATCACAGCAGGTCAGACAGCAATCCCTGTATAGTAGAGCAATTTAACATAGCCAATCCACCTAACCTGCACATCTTTGGACTGTGCAAGGAAACCAGAGGACCCGGAGGAAACCCACACAGACACGGGGGAGAGTGTGCTAACTGCACAAAGGCAGTTGCCTGAAGGTGGAATTGAGCCTGGGACCCTAGTGCTATGAGGCAGCAGTGCTAACCACTGAGCCACCGTGCCACATAATTAGGTGTGGCTAACACTGAAGCAAATGCCTTCTGATATTCCTCCACTGAAAGTTTGTGTGCTTCTTCAACAAGTGAGTCCGTGGAGCAAACGAGCTGCTAAAATTCGGTATGAACTTCCGACAAAAACCATACAGTCCCACGAATCATGGTACTTCCTCTTCATCGATGGTATGGGAAACTCCCCAATAGCCTTTGTTTTCACAACTCCTGTAGGACCATTTGTCCACGTCCAATGACATGGCACAGGAACGTGAAATGGACTTTTGCAAACTCACTCTTATCTGGGTTTATCACCAGCCCACCTACCAAAGTCAACTGAACAATTCCAGTAGATATTCCAAATGTTCTTTCCACTTGTGACTAAAAATCACCAGATCATCAATGTATACCACACAATTGGGTAATTGGTTAGTCTTTGAAATGTGGCTGACACATTTTTCATACCAAATGGCATGACTTTAAACTGGTACAGTCCATTCAGTGTCACAAAAGCCGAAATTTCCTTCGCTCTTTCGAATACAGATACCTGCCAGTATCCTCTGAGTAGGTCCAACTTAGAAATACAAGTTGCTTGTCCCACCTTTCCAACAGGATATCAATCAGATTTTGTGACTGCATTGACTTTGTGATAGTCCACACAATCATTGGGTACCATATGGTTTTGGCACCATTACTATGGGTGAGCTCAATTCGCTGCAACTCACTTTGATTATATTTAACTTTGAGCATGCATACAATATCTTATTGAACTTGTGCCAACTTGAGGGTGAAGTCTAAGGGTATTGCTTAATTAGAACAGCATTTTCTATGTTTATATCATGCATAATCAGATTAGCACTTTCCATCTTATTCCCACATATCTTCCCATTCTTCCAGGTCATTTCAATGTTCCTCTGGAAGGTAACTCAATAATTTATCCCAATTTTTGATAACTTCCTCATTGTCCAAATTAATTTGATGTATGTGCAATTCAAAATCCTCCGAACTTGATCATTCACTCTGTGTTGTAACCAGTAGCACATTCTCCTTTTGCTTTCCTTCCCTATCAAAATACCTTTTGAACATATTTCTTTGTATCTTTCTTTCTTTATTTTTATCTGGCATTTTTATCAAATAATTCACCTAACTCAATTTCCTTTCAATTTGATAAGGCCCACTCAACCTTGCTTTTAAAGGTTCACCTATTAATGGGAGTAACACTAACAATTTACCTCCACTAGCAAAATTTCAAATTTTTGATTTCTTATCTGCTCCCTAATTCATTATATGCTATGCTACTTTCAAATGCTGTCTAGCCAACTCACCCGCTTTATGTAATCTTTCCCTAAAATTTGACACATAGTCTAAATATGTTACCTCTGAACTCTGACACCCCGATTTCTCCTCAATTAAGTTCACTGGTCCTCTCACCTCATGCCCAAAAACTAATTCAAATGGACTGAACTTAGTTGATTCATTAGGTGTATCCCTAATTGCAAAAAGTACAAATGGAATTCCTTTATCCCAGTCATCTGGATAGTCTGGACTAGAAGCCCTCACAATAGTCTTAAAAGTTTGATAGCATTGTCCTAATGCTCCTACGATCCTGAATGGTACGCAGTGGATTTGAATTGTTTTATTTCGAAGCTATCCATAACTTTCTTGAATAATTTTGAAATAAAATTTTACTTTTGATCTGATTACATCTCTGTGGGTAAACTGTATCTAGTAAAAAATAATTGAGTATCTCTTCCTTCTAGCTGTGATATTGCATAATGGAATTGCCTTTGGAAATCTAGTAGATACATCCATTGTGGTCAACAAATACTGATTCTTACTTGTTTTGTTTTAGGTAGGGTGCTATGTAATTAATTAAGATTCTTGTAAAATGTTCCTAAAATGTGGGAATTGGTATTAAAGGTGCTGGTTTTATTGCTGCTTGAGACTTTCCAACTACCTGACATGCATGACATGACCAGCAAAAGTCAACAACATCCTTATACAGTCCAGGCCAATAAAAATATTTTTTGTATTTTGGCTTGAGTTTTCCTTACTCCCAAATGACCTCCCACTGGTAATTGATGTGCTACCCACAACACCTCCATTCTGTTACCCACTGGCACTACCACTTGATGAACTACTGCCCATTTATCATCCACCTGAATATGTGATGGCCTCTATTTCTTCACCAAGACATTGTTTTTATGATAGTAACATTCTGGGATACAGTCAGATTCTTCTTCTGTGCATGCTTTTTGATATAACTGCTTTACATTTTCATCTTTCCTGATTTCTTTGAACTAAAAATATCCACTTTGTTCTCCACCTCTTCTTATTTTTTTCTTAACCATTTGACCAAATGTAGTTTAAGATAGTTGAACTTCAATTTCCTCAGGTTTAATCTTTGATTTCTTCTGTTTCCACATGCGGCTTTGTGACCTTGTTATCACACAGTCAAGAAAAATCCCAGGATATACTTCCTACAACACCTCAGTTGCCTAATTTTGCACTGGCTTTTCAACCACAGTAGGCATCACTCCCACCTGTGATCCAGCCTTATTACTACCCAGGATAAATTTTATTTCCAGAACAAAGAATTTCTCTATTATTCTGACCACCACTTCATAACTTTTCACCAGACTGTTCAACCTCACTTCAGAAAATGGAACACTGCTCTTCTCATCATAAATTCCACATTTTATCGCCTTTTCTGGTAATACTCCTTCCGAATTACATATCTCCTCATCTATCTCCATCAAATATTGTCATGTTCCCATACCTCTTAAAATTTTAATTTCTTTACCTACTCCTCCTGGCATACATGAGTAAACCTTAATCAAGCAAGTGAATTCTTTAAAGAGATCTGGCACTTTCTTATCATCCAACCACTGATCAGGTTCAATATTCCTTTACAGCTTTTTAGCTTTCCCTCTGCTTTCCTTTACCTCTTCAATAAAACTCACTGGCTTGACCCGTTTTCCCACATCCGTCTTCCCACTGCTTTTTCTAAACCACCAACACTGCAACTTCATGTAGCCTACTTTATTACAGTGAAGGCACCTGAGCTTTTTTATTTTTCTTTCCCCCTCATGGGTTTCCTTTTTACCCTGTGGGAAACTATCTTCAATGAGATCTTCTTTTCCCTTACCATCTCGGGATTTCTCTTTTCCTCAATTTCTATCCCTCACAGATAAAAATTGATGTTGGAAGCCAAACTTTGATCTATGAGCCAGCTCATACTCTTCGGCCACTTCCGCTGCTAATCTTGCAGTTTTAACTCTCTGCTCTTGCACATGAGTTCTCACTACTTCAGGAAGTGAATTTTTAAACTTCTCCAAAATAATTGTCTGTCTAAGAGTGTCATATGTTTGATCTATTTTCAATGTCCTTATCCACCTATAAAAATGACTTTGTTTGATCCTTTCAAACTCAATGTACATCTGACAAGGCTCCCTCCTTAGATTCCTAAGATTTTATCTGTGGGGCTGGCACTAGCTCATATGCACTTAAGATGTTCTAAGGAAGGGTCACTGGACACAAAACGTTAACTCTGATTTCTCTCCAGAAATGCTGCCAGACCTGCTGAACTTTTCCAGCAATTTCTGCCTTTGTTTCTGATTTACAGCATCCACAGTTTTCTCAGTTTTTATTTTGCACTTAAGATGGTATTTTCACCTCATCATACTCCCTAGATATCTCATGTGATAATGATGCAAATACCTCACTAGTTCTACCTACCAAATTTGTTTGGATCAACAATACCCACATGGTCATTGTCCATTTCATTTGTTTAGCCACTTTCTCAAATGAAATGAAAAAGCTTCTACATCATTCTCGTTGAGTGTAGGTGACACTTGGACATATTTAAACAGATCCCCACCAGGCTTTCCACGATGGGATTGCTCTTAATCACTGTTCTCATCACTGCTCCTACCTTTCTCCTCTACCTGTGCCATTTTAAATTGACTTTGTGTTTTCAGTTCTAACCTCCAAAGTTCAAAAACTCTCATTTTCTCCCATTCTTCTGTCTCTTTCGCCCTTTCTTCTGCTGGGGCCATCCTTTCCTTGTCTTTTTGTTCTACCAGGGCTATTCTTTCCCTTTCATTTTCCCTCTGCTTTTAATTGTAATTCAAACGGTCTTATTTCCTTTTCTCTTGCCATTGCCTGTAATTCAAGCTGTTTTATTTGCAATTGAATTTTAGCCATTCCCAATGATTCTCATTAAATTCCTGGCAATTGTAAGTGCTGCACTATTGCCACAATTATTTCCCCTTTTCTCTCAGATACAGACAACTCCAACTTCAACTTGTTGATCAATTCCGAAAGTTTTGCTTGGCTTACTTTCTGTAAAACACCTGAAGTGACTTCTTCCACCCCCAGCAAAGTCTTAGTGACTGAAGGAGCCATTATTAGACAAAGCACACCCTGTTTAAACCAACCGAATATAACACCCAAAATAAAAAACACCAACATTCATCACTCACTGCCTTTCAGTCCAATAATCCTAAACCCAACGTGGAATTACAGATTTATATTCCAACAAGAGCCCCTACTTTGTTATGGACAAGACTAAACCCCTCAAAACATGTCAAGGAGATTGCCTAAACCATAACTTTTTCTTATTTTAAACCCAAGTGCCAGGCTTTGTGTTCTGAATGCAATTCAATTGGTCAAACTATCAGGCTTGAAGCAAAACACACTTTATTTATACACAATAATTAAAATACAGACAAAATGAAAGGAAAAGAATTGGCTTAACTGTAACTATGTTGAAGTACTTGACAAAATAATAAATTACTCATTAATATTTCCAATATAGCAACATCCCATAAGCACACCCATGGCAAAGGAAAATTCAGTAAAATAGATTGTCTCACATGCAATTCTAGCCACCAGAAAGATAACCCCCGCTTTTAGCTGTAACAGTGAGTGGAATAAGAGCTTCCACATCCAGCCTTGAGATGCCAACAACTGCTGAAAGTGAAAATGAAAAATCCTGGTCCTGTGCAAGGTTGACCCCACCCATTCAGGCTGCTTCTCTTGTTCCAATGTTTAAAAAAAACCTAAAGCCTCACAATCTGTTCACTTTATTGGCTTGAAGCAGACAGCTCATTACTCTGAAATAACCTCTGTAGAAATAAATACCAGGACAAAAAACACCTCTTAAAGCCATAGTATCATCACAATGTCTAGCCAAGATAACAGATCACATCATCCAAAAGACAACATTTCCAACAGTGCAGTACTTCTTCAGTATTGAACTGGAGCATCAGCTTCGATCTGTGTGCTTAAATTCCTGTAGTAGGACCTGACTCCACAACTGAGTAAGTTGCGGCTAGGCCATAAGATGGATGATGATAAAAGGGGATACAGAAGTAGAAACTCTGCACAAATTACTCCCACTTATTGCATTTTTTCCTCTATCCACTACTCGTCAGTCAGTACCACGTATGCTTCCTCCTTGTCCAGGGGCTGAGACTGCTACTGTACTATTTTTGCAGGGCCCTTAGATACTCCAACACACGGGATTATCGACAAAGAGTATCTAAAAAGTCCACATTTGGATCTGGGCTGCCTACCTCTGGCCCTGTTGAAAGCACAAAGTTTGTGCTGTGTTGGAATTTTTTAAATGCATGTAAAACGTCTTCCTTTGCACCAGTTTCCAGTGTTTCATCCCTAACTGAAGGATAGCATCTGACATCTTCGTTCACTTGTTGAATGGGAAGATATGAAATGATGGGGGATCAATGGGGAAAGTGGCCGGCTGGTTGTTTACTGATTACTTTGTGTCTGTGGGTTTTCGATTTACAGACTGGTGAGGAAATGACTTTGGATGTAATTGTTACATTGGCTTACTGGTAGCGAGTAACTGAATATTACAGTTATAAGGAACTCAGATTTGTGGCTTCACAGTCTCTGATTATGTGTGGTCACTTATTTTTTTTCTAGGAAATTGCAAATGTCTGGAATCACCAGATGCCACAATCTTAACCTTTGGCATCTCTGTTTATACATTCTCTACACTTTCTATGACCTCAACTAGTCTGTCACCTCCTTCTTTGCTCATCACCTGCAGGACTGAGGCTCCGAAAGTTTGTGTTTTCAAATGAACCTGTAGGACTATAGCTTGGTGTCTTGTGATTTCTGACCTTGTCCACCCCAGCCCAACACCAGCACCTCCACACCAATGGGAAGTAATAAAGCCACAGTGACTAGCAAGTATTTGCTGCTGCTGTGTTTCTGAATGTTAATTAACCTCATGAATTGCCTTTCAGTCCTTTCACAATGGTTGTAGCGGCAAGTTCCAGAGAGCCTTGGAAGCACATTCACATGCTGTTAAATTTAGAAGTTAATTAAAATATCTTTGCAATCCAGAAATGTCAACTTCATCATTGACCCACATTTCCAAAGTTGGTGACACACACACACACACAGCCACATGTGCCTGAAATAAACCTAAAAGTTAAACATAGGGTATAGCTTCCATCCAGCTTTCATGTTTTAGTTTTTGCATCTAAATCTACACAATGTTCAATGTCAAGATAGCCCTCAATGCATTTGTACAAGCTTTGACAGTCAGATACTCATTTACAACACAACAGACGGTATTAATTGTGTTTCGTCCATTAAGCAGGGGAATATTTTATGGAGTTAATGTTCCAATTAACTAAGTGGGAATAGACTGTCATACCCAAAATGTACATTTTACTGAAATATTGAAGATCACCAATTCTCTATGGGGGAGAAATGTAGATGGTTGCATACAAATTATTGTATTTTTTCTGACGTTATATTCCTAAGTAGGACCGTATGGAGATTTTTTAATGCGCTTTCTGAGCTTCAATTACCTCTGAACCAGCCTATAATACCAGCTGCTGCATAATTGCTGGTTTAGATTGGGATCTAAACAACGTATGTTTCCTAGTTGACATAACAAATAATTGTGATTCTCTGTGCTGTTCTAGTCAAGTAAAGTCTTGGTGTTACAATACTAGTAAAATTGACAGCAACAGCTTACACTGATCTACTATTACTGTTAAAGAACATCTTAAAACGTGGAGAAAATCTAAGTGGAAAAATGAAGAAATTTTGTCAGGGTATGCCAAGGTACTCTATATGAAACAGTGAAGAGTTAAAACTTCTCAGGGATTTTACAATTCTCCTCACATAGCTCCAGTAGGATGCTGACATAGCCTGTAGCAAAATGGCATACATGATACTTCTGCCTTTCCCCTTTGGGTTCCATGGGTCTTGAACTAGAATAATGGAAGATGATCACTAGAACTGCAAATGGAATTTCAAATATACCCTATTCCCCTGGACTTACAATTATGTTTCTGAACGTACTTATGAGATTTATATTGACTTAGGTACAAAGGGTGAAATGCAAAAGCAGAGTTTTAAAAGATAGCTTTTATTTCTCAGGAGGCGTTTAAAGATGGTGAAGTGGATTTAAAACAGAATTCAAGAGGATAAAGTCTGTTTCTGATGATGTAGCTAAAGGAAGAAGGAATGACCAATAATCTGGAATCTGTCAACGATAGTTTCATTAAGATGATCCTCGTATGGAGGGATTGTCTTATGAGCAAAGGTTAAACAGGTTGGGATTCTACTCATTGAAATTTAGAAGAATGAGTGGTGAATTCATTGAAACATATAATATTCTTAAGGGGCTTGACAGGGTAAGTACTGCAAAGATGTCTGCCCTCGTGGGAGAGTCTCAACTCAGAATTAAAGGGCACCAATTTAAGACTGAGATGAGAAGGAATTTCTTCTCTGAGGGAGGTGTGTCTTGAGAACTCATTGCCACAGAGAGCTGTGGGGATAGAATCCTTGTGTGTATTTAAGGCTGAGATAGATTCTTGATCAGTTGGGGAATCAAGTGTTATAGAGAACAGGCAGGAAAGTGGAAGTGCGGAACATCAGTGAATGACACAGAATGCTTAAGGAGCCAAATACCCGACTCCTGTTCCTATTTCTTATGGATTTATACAATGTGTACTTGCATATTTTGAAGGAAAGATAATATAGTTAGCAAGAAATGAGACTTGGGACAATTTACAGCCAACAACAAGGGGCTTGAAATTGAATCATTGGGGTATTTGAAGTCATTCCTGCTGAGTTATAATTCAGTTGGAGTTTTTTGAAGAAGAGAAGTAGAAGGGCGAAACTAAGATTTTGAGAAATCGATCCTTGAAGTGCTGACGGAATGGATTTGTGTTTCACCAGTAAGGGGATATGAAACGGTGTAAGCAGTTAAGAGTATTATAGATGATAGAATGTGGTTCCAGGAACAGCTCAGACATGAGGTAAAAATACTTAGATTGAAAAGAAAAAGCACCAGGTTTTTATAGATTGAGTTTAAATAGGAAGCCAAAGTGTTTGGATTGGAGCCAGAGACATGTCAGTGCACCACAGAGAGATCTATCCCGGAGCAGTTTTGCACAAATACTGAATAGTTTTTGATACAGCCACAGATGTAGTTTTACTGGGTTTTTTTTGCTGTCTCCATAGTTTTATTGTCAGCACACAATATGTTTAATTCAGGTAGCCTCTTTTCTAAAATACTGATACAGGTTTCCAAAGGTAAAAACTGAAATGGTATCAGGAACGTCAATGCTGGACACAAGATTCTGCTAAGTGGGAGAGACAGTTTACTTTAGGGAACAAAGTTTGGTGTACGAGCCACAGGAATGGCTCTGCATGGGTAAGAGGCATGTCCAGTGACATCTAAAGTTCAGTCAGGGGTGACGGTCCTGGAGAAGCATGTGGACCATATGAAAGCTACAAACTCACGGACGGTGCAGGAGCGAAGTGTGCGCCAGCTCTTCGACAGCCTTTCAGAATGTTCAGTAACCCATGTGTTCTCCCTGTCCATCAAGCATTGAAGATATCTTGGAATCTGAAATGGACATGGTCGATATCGTCGCCTCAACACCTTTGCTGCCTGAAGAAGAGAATGAATTTCTTCTGAGATGCCCCGGGTGCAAGAGGCAAGCCACTGCGTGTTACACACCACGGAATCATAGGCAGAGTTGGAGGAATCTGACCTGGTGCTAAAATGCTCCCGGAGGAGCTACAAAAAAAAGAACCAGCCTACGTCCTTGGACTTAGAGGGGGAAGGATGTAGTGATTGTAATACGTTCAGTCAGAATATCAGTTCCCTGATTGGGGCTGTTAATATTCTATGACGTCCATCTGGCTGACCTCGTCACAATTACTTAAAAAATATTTTCATTTGTGAAAGGAATACATTAATATTCCTTCCAGACGCATATACTGAAGAGTTTGCATATTTTTGCATATTAGCTAGGTATTAAATCTCTCATAATAGTTTGTGCATTCAGTTTATAGGTATAAGACTATTAGGCAATTATTTATTTATTTGGCAATTTTGTGCTATTCATGTGTCTAGAAGTTAATTATAAAAGACATTTTATACCTGTCACTCTACTTTCAAGAAGAAAGCCAAAGCTGATCTACTTAAATTTTGCAACGACACATAAACAAATGACAAGGATAAAATTTATCATGTGTCCTGTCTTTAGAAATAGAGTTAGAGTTTCACTCCATTGCTAATTTTGCTAATTCCTTTTAAAATAGTTCATTTAGATAAGTTCCTACTCTTTGGCTTCCACTGGAAAAGATGCACATGATACATATTTGAGAGTCTGCATTACAGTTGTAGAAAATATAAAGTGCATAAATGGTATGAAACAGATGAAGTCAGCACACAGAAAGTAAGGAAGCTGAGATAAAAGCCGAGTGGGCAAAGCGATGTATGGTGACTACTATAGTAATGGGAAAGTAGTTCATGAGACACAGGCATCCTGCAGTGAATGTCCAAGTGAGTTCTCCTGTTAGTCTGCCGTAACGTGGATTGTAAGTGTGCAGAGGCCCTGTAACTCGCATCATTTGACTGGAATTCTGTAACTCTTCAACTGGAACAACAGTAAATGAACAAGAATTCCACAGAACTTCACTCTACTCTGTGGGTCCAAGTACATGGCTTTGATATCAAGGTTTTCAGTTAGGTTCCTCTGAGGAAATGTAGAACTGGAAAACCATACCTTGGAGTATCATTATCACATTGTGAATGATTATATATGTATGGTACACACCACCATCAAGAATGTCAACATTTACCACATCTACTTATGCTTAACTTACAGTTAAGACAGCAAGATAACATTTTAAGTTCTCATGCTGCCATTAAAAGTTTGGACTCAGAAATGACTTTGGAATATTAACAAGTTGTAGTTTGTTAAGAATGTTGGGTACACCATGGCTTTGTAGTAATGTTTATAAGGCAACCCAGAAAGGCATAATACAACTTTCAGTGAAATCTGGTTTTAGGTGAATATCAGTAACATGTACTAATCAGATAGGCCTTCAATCAATTTCTTCCCCAAAATGCACAAAGAATCAATTTGCAATAAGACCCTTATTTATCAGCAGAGTGCAATTGTATTTTCTTTGTAATCCCTTCCAATGATCCTTTTACAATTGTGCAAGTGTGTGTTATGCAAATACCTGTTGCAGTGATTTTATCTGTTCAATTAATTGTTACACATTCAAACTTTTTTTATTTTCATTACTGCGGTCAGGTATCCAGTAGCAGAAATGTCTTGGAGACTTAGCCATGAGTAGTTAAAAGCTACTCTTTTGGGTGACATTACAATTGTTGTTGACTTCGATTCTGTAAAATGTGAAAATACTGGATACACCTGCCCACCTTTAGCAGTTGTCATTATAAACATTGGAGTTATTGAAAAAGCTCAGCAGTCTACCAGCAGCAGCAATGGAGAGAGAAATGGAGGTGACATTACGAATCCAATTTGACTCTTCGATTCTGATACGTTAACTGTGTTTCTCTCACCGTAAATGTTGCTCTACCTACTGAGATTTTCAGACACTCTGTTTTTATTTTAGACCTGCAGTTTCAGCCAAATATACCTCTGCTTAAATATTTCTGAAGGTATGTCTATTGTGTACCCTCCGCTAGGAGTGTAGTCATGGAAATAGCAATCTTTTCAAATAATAAGTGAAAAGAGAAAGAATAATAATATTAGCTGTGAGTTTGTGAAAGGCCTATGACTTCCCATATTCCTACTTTCTGATCCCACCCTCCACCACCCCGAGTTTGGATATTTTATTCATGTAGCAATTAAATACCAAATGTCAAGGTCATTTTTGTGGCTCCATTTGTTCCTGTCCTTATAGCTGTATCCTCTTGTCAGGTATAAGTTATAAGTATGTTGAATTTGGAAGTTCAACAACAGTGACAAGAATATCCTCCTTCTGCAATCCTCATGAACACTGAAGATGCTGTTGTCAGAAAAGTCTGCATCCTGTCCAGTGTTACACAAGTACTGAGCCAACAAGTGCCTGAGTTTCCAGCCTGCTAGTAGCTTGTGCTGGAAATCAGCTTAGTGCTCCTACCTTTCAAGATTTATGTATGACATTAGGAACATATTTCTGTGCCAGCCACAAAGTGTGCCCTGCAGCAGCAAGGATACACAAGTGTCAACTAGCTGAAAGCCTGTATAAATGCTTTATATCCTGCTTCAATGAAATAGCACCAAGGTGAGAGTGAACTCTTGTTGACATTCATCATAATGGCATGGACTAAAAGTAATCCAGAAAATTTCTTGTGTGTTTGCTCCTACAACCTTTGAAAGATTGCATTGACTTGCTTTCCCACCACCACACCGGTAATTTTTAACCAGCTGCTGATTGCCATGTGCTCCTCACCCCTGAAAACATAGAATATCTTCTACCACTGTACTTTGCAGAACTGCAACCAAATATAGCACTGCTCTCTTTGCTATAATACTGAAGTGCTGTCAGGAAAATTGAAATACTGCACTGGGCAGAAATTTACATGGGATGCAGGGGGTAGACTTGACTGTTGCACTTGACTGGTTTGCTTTGCTGTTACTTTACAGCAACTCAGCTGTTAATCGGTTTAAGGTAGGACTCTTAAAAAAAATTATTCATAGGATGTGGGCATCACTGGCTGGGTCAGCCTTTATTGCCCATTACTAGTTGACCTTGAGAAGGTGGTGGTGAGCTGCCTTCTTGAACCACTGTAGTCCATGTGCTGTAGATTCACAAAGTGTTAAAGAGGGACTTCTGGGATTTTGACCTACCGATATTGAAGGAACAATGAAGTATTTCCAAATCAGGATGGTGTGCATCTGGAGGGGAATTTGCAAATGGTGGTATTCCCATATATTTGCTGCCTTTGTCCTTCTAGACAGTACACCAAGATCTAGGTCACCCATAAATATCAGGAACAGCAAGGGCTCTAACACTGACCTTCGGTAAACTTCTGGGGAGGCAATGACCTGCTGGCATTATTGCTAGATTATTGACCTAAAAACTCAGTTAATGTTTTGGGGTCCCAGGTTCAATCCCAGCCACAGCAGATGCTGAAACTTGAAATCAATTAAAAAATCTGGAATTAAGAATCCACTTCAGAATTGTCAGGAAAAAAAACCATCTGGTTCCCTAATATCCTTCAGGGAAGATACTGTCTGTGCTTCTTTGCTCTTGTCCTTTATTCCCCAATTAATTAAGCCTTGTTAAATGCTACATGCTTTATTAACCACCCTGTAAATCTGCCCTACTACCTTCACTGACTTATACACCGATACACCAAAGTCCTTCTGTTCTGAATGCTACTTTAAAACTGAACCTATTGTCTCCCTGCAATTTTCCTTCCAAAATGAATCACTTCACATTTCTCTGCATTGAATTTCCTCCACCATTCATTGTCCACCCACTCCACCACCTGAATATGTCCTTTTAAAATTCTGCACAATCCTTGTCATTGCAGTTCACAATACTTCCAAGTTTTGTGTTGTCTATCAATTTTGAAATTGTGCCCTGGACGCCAAGATCTAGGTCATTCATAAATAACAGTAAAAGCAAGGGCCAGAAACTCAGCTAAGGTTCTGGGGAACCTGGTTCGAATCCTGCCACGGCAGATGATGGAATTTGAATTCAATAAAAAATTTAAGCATCAACTGATTGTTGATGAATGGTATCACCATTGTTAAATCCCAAACTATCAACACCCTGGTTATCATTAACCAAAAACTCAACTGGACTCACCACATAAACTCAGTGGCTGCAAGAGCAGATCAGAGGCTAGGAATACTGTGGCTAATAACTCACCATCTAACTCCCCAAAACCTGTCCACCATCTACAAGGCATACATTAAGAACATGTCGGAATGCTCCTCAATATTTATCTCAATAAGTACATCTCCAGCAACACTCAAGAAGCTTGACACCATCCAGGACAAAGCAGCCCACTTGATTGGCATTGTAAGCACCCACTCACTCCATTTCTGATGTTCAGTAGCAGCAGCGTGTACTATCTAAATGATGCACTGCAGAAATTCACCAAAGATCCATTGACAGCACCTTCTAAAGTCACAACCACTTCCATCTAGAAGAACGAGGGCAGTAGATACATGAGAACACCACCACCTGCAAGTTCCCCTCGTAGCCATTCACCATATTGACTTGGAAATATATTGCTGGCCCTTCACTGTCACTGGGTCAAATTCCTGAAACTTCCTTCTTAACTTTGATCTTGACATCAAAGTTGTAACACTTCATGCAGGACTCACATCTCCAGCTACAAAAATACCAATTTACCTAACTATTGAATCTCCAATCACTATTATTCTTCCAGTTGTCTTTGTGCTTCCCTGAACAGCTGAACCAAACTTGGTATCATGGAAATAAAACAAAGAACTGTGGATGCTGGAGATCTGAAACAAACAAGTCATGGGCCTAGTTCATGCTGAACATCTGCAAGGACCGTCACTTCCATCAGTACCAGAACTGAAGACTGGTTAGTGAGTGAGATGTACTCAGGGAGTTTATACTTTAGCTATGTGGTACTTCTTGACTGTGTAATTGTCATTCCTTACCTCTTTCCTGTCATTCTGTTCAGCTGTGGAGTGATCACATTCTGTAAGTGTGCTATTCATAGAGCTTTAACCTCAAGGATGCACCGTGGTGAAGGAAGCTGCCACTTAATCTCTGAAACCAATAACTGGAGTTACTACAATTGATGACATTTCATGCACGTATCCTGGAGTTTTTACACAGCGCAGGATGTGAACACTAGAGTCCCTGCCTTTCCACTATATCTATTGGATAACAAATCTTGCTCCTACTTTTTATTCTTACAACTATGAATAAACCTTACCATTAAAAAAAGATGAGCTACTTATTTCCCTTTAGTTCGCATCACTTAAATCTAGGGAGCTAACTGAATGCTTCACTTAATTTCCGAAATAACTTTACTTTCCCAATAGCCCATTTTCAATACATAAACATGGTAAACTCACATTATCTGCAAAAAACAATGACAGCTCTTTTCTTGATTAATATATTTTGCATCACATCCAACAACACAGCAAGATTGGAAATTTAGCTTGCACAAGATAAAAGCTCCATGCTGCAAATATGTTTTATTTATGGTCTCAATATCTAGTTGGGAAAAGAAAGCAATAAAAAATAAAACAGAATTTAACTTTCTGAGCATCCATCTTAAGCTTCCATGTATTTCTGTTCCAATGTTATGTTTATTGTTTGTTATCCCCCCTCCCCTTCTCAAGTTAGTAACTCATTCTGAGGTAAAGTTACAGGAGTGACAACAGTTTTCCCAATCTATTCCTAATAAATAGCCGACAGTATTCGGTTCATGCATGCTTGTACCTACACGCAAATACTTTCCAATAAGTGTCACCTG
Organism: Rhincodon typus; assembly: GCF_021869965.1. Lineage (NCBI taxonomy): Eukaryota > Metazoa > Chordata > Chondrichthyes > Orectolobiformes > Rhincodontidae > Rhincodon > Rhincodon typus. The sequence continues at coordinate 38,771,798 of NC_063347.1, forward strand.
GTAGGAAGCAGAACATCCCAAATTGATTTCATCATCGCACCCCTCCCACTGTTTTTGTTGCCTTTTTTAAACTGCTGCCTACTTGGATCGATTAAATCAAGACAGACCATGGATAAATCATCTTTGTTTGTATAGTTTAGTTCCATCCTGCAGAACACTGTTACCAAATTATTTATCAGGAAAGCACTGGGCAGATGATATGGATGCACACTGCTGACAGAATGTCTGATCCACTGGCAGCAATTACTGGGAAACTGCAGGTGTTGCAATGCATAATTTTCCATCCGGTTTTCATCACTTGGTATTCTGTAAAAATCTAGAAGAATGTTGTTTTAATGTTGTCACTTATTTTACTTTATTGGGCCATGCACTGACCCTGTAAGTTACCATGGGAACTCATTGATTCTCTTTGTTATTGCTATTGTTAAATTAATATTTTTCAAAAAGAATTGCTCTTTGTTTTTAAAAATTTCATTCCTTGATTTTCATCTCTCAATCTTTCTCTCAGTCAATAACATCTGTTCTGAATTTTCATCTTTCAATCTGTCTCTTGGTCAATAAATAACAACTGGTCTGATTTTCTTTTCTGCGTCAATAATGTCGGTCTGATTTTGTTCCCTCAATCTCTCTTGCTCCATCAATAAATAACGTCAGCCTCGGTTTTCTTCCCTCAATTATTCTCATCAATCAATAATGTGTGTTGGGAATTAATTCTGCAGCCGATAATAACCTTCCAAAATCTCATCGAATTAACCTTTACAGGTAAGTCTGGACAGTGAACTTCACGAGACCGTCAAACTGAGACTGTCATTTCAGTTGAACTCAGTAGTGCCCTAATCCCAGCATCTACATATGTCCACCCCTAACTTTTATAAGGGTGACTGGAGAGTAATTAGGATTTGATGATGCTTTCCTTCCACAATGGCAAAATTATCAAAATCAGTTCTGCTGTCCCAACAATAACTAATAGACTCAACAAACGTAGACTGAAGATCAAGCAAGATCCTGCATAACTCAGTGCCTAAGCATCTGAGGATAGATGGTTGTCTTTAGAAATTGCTTCACCTGAATTCATGTTAGTTTTTAGGTTTCCATGACTATTCCATCAACTGTAATAAATGTAAATTATAGAGCGATGAGAGGGGCCCTCCTTGTAATCTCAAAATAGATTGCCAATACATAAGTCTGTATACCAGAGAATATTTCCTGAAAGAAAGATATGCCCATGCTGCTTTTAGACTTGAACAATGAGAGGAATCAAATATCCTCTTTCATGTACTGCATTGAAACTTTCCTGCAAAAGCATTCATCTAGACATAGATTATTTTGCATTCTCATTATTAATGCGCTTCCTCAAAATGTCTTAACTATCTCCTAGCTATGTATCACTGTTGAAACTTTCCACAACATGCCAATACAAGAACAGGTTCCATCTGCTTAAATGTAGTACATTCACATGCCCAATATACTGAATACAATGATTATGCTGTTGATGAGGAAAAAGCAAGAATAATGATCTAAAAACAATGCAACTTACATCAGCTCAGCATCCTTCGTCGATTTCCAACATTAATATTGTCAGCTTTTACTAAGCACAAATCATGACAGCATCTGAGAGCTTTGTAGTCACTTCAGAACTTCTATAGTATTGCTCTACAGATGATTTATCTGTTTCTGAGACACTTATTGTGAAGTTAGCAGTCGGTTTGTTACACTAGTTACAATTTTGAGGTTTGTATGATTATTTTCTTTTGGAACTCTATCTTTAAATTTAGAGTATGTGAAGGGGATCATGTAACTTGTTCTGAAATCTGCCTGACATTATATCTGAGTGGTTTGATTGTAGATGTTAAAGAAAGGCTCAAATAGTTTTACTAGAAAGAAGATGTAAGATAAAAATTCTTGAAGACAATGGCAGCGATCTCTGAAATCACAATGGAGAAACTCTGAGACACCCAAAGTCACAAGAAGATGTTGTTGCAATGGGGTGTCAACAGTTTACTCTAAACTGCTTATAACTTTTAAGAGGAAAGAGAGTTGGGAACAACGAAAGCTACTTAGAATTTCTATCTAGTTATATGGCTCAGGTGTTCCATGTTGTAATGGGAAAATAGGGCAGAGGAAGCTATTTTTGAGATCAGGTTTCTGATCACCTTACAAATCAATGACTATTGTAAACACTAATAGTTTTTTATGGTCAGCAATGTGTTTACTAATGATAGATTTAAGAAATGCTCTGAAGGAATTCAGGAGGAAACTTTCTGAAGGCATCACTGAAAGTTAGTACTCAGTGAAATGGGGATATCGGAACTTATGCTGGAAGTAAGCGTGTGCAGTTTGCTATAAGGACAGTAAACCTGTGAAGAGTTGATATGTGATAAATCTAAAAGAGGAAGGCTCCTCACTGGACTTGAAAACAAAAATTGCCTACAAAACTAAAATAGTGTTGAGCCAAAAATATTTTTGGTCATTTGTACAGTACAGGTTTTAAAATGTCAAATGATACGGTGTCATCCTTTCAGCTATCAGCTGGAAGTTCAGATTTATTTTTAAATGTGTACTTCTCTTCAGAGATTGTGACATACTGAAGATCCATAGATACTTGAAGATGGTAAGTCATATTTCGAATCAAAATTATTGGATCTACATGCACCAAGTTGTAATGATATTTATCATTTGATTTAAGCTGCTGTAATGTAACACATTCCTGATTCATTCTGGGCAAGTATTGTTGCAGAGATGCAAGCTTTAAGTGAAGTTCTTCACATTCTTTGCCTCTTTTCTCAAAAACGACTCAGACTAACATCTTATTTACTCTGCAACATTGGAAAGTTAAACACAATTTCTTAATTCACATCTTGCACCATAGATTAGAAAGTATATTACGGAATTAAAATACAATGTGTGATTTCCTAAAGTAACTGGGACAGCGGACCAAATTTATTTTTGGTTGCTCTGTCAAATCTAATAACAGAATTCTTTTCTTTTTCTTCAGTTGTTTGAATTCTCTTTTACATCTCTTGCTTCTTATGATAGTTAAATCCTGTTTTCTTACTGGGTGAGTGCTCACATTTTTAGACTGTGATATCTTAATGGAAACCTTACAGTACATCAAAATGAGCGGTCATTGATGAGTTGTCAAAATATTCCACAAATTACTGCAAAATTAAAAGATACACCAAAAAAAATCTAACAAACCTGCACTATGCATTCAAGTTATCAATGATGGGAGCATAGTACTGGGCAGACAAACTTAGAACCTTTAGCATGCAAAGAACTTGTTCCTGTGACAAACTGGTTTATAGAAATGTTAATTAAGCATTTATATATAATCATTAAAAGTTCAAGTATAAAAGGTTACTTAGCATAAAATAATGCCTCAAGTGGCTGTCATAATTAAATAAATGAGTTATACAGAGCCAGATATTTTAATAGATGATTTTAATGAGGATAGACGCAGAAGATTTTTTAATTAAGCAAGAGCACACTGCTTTCAGTCAGAATCAAAAAATGATTTTAATGATTTTAATGAAATGTAACATTCTTTTGTAGTGTCCCCTGTGCATTAATCTTATCTGACTTATAATAGGATGTTCAAAACACTTTTCCAACTTTGATAGAAATTTTACTCCATTTTATACCTTTGGCCATCACTTAACAAGACCTCATGTGTATAATTTCTCAGGTTGTACTGTACCACCATAAGGTTGTATGGTTATGGCAAGGGTTCCACTTTCAGCTTATATTTTCCTCTGTTTGCTGTTGTTAACAAGGAAAAGAAATTAATATGAGGCAGAAATCACTAATGTTTGCAAAACAAAACAGACAAAAAGGTACCTATGTGTTTTGTATATCAATATTTAGGTTTGTGCTTTTGATTTGTAGAAATGGGGAATAAAATGTATGCCAGAAAAAATATAATATCTAGTCTTACATGAAATATGTTCTCTTTGAAAATGCCCTGTAGTTCAATTCTCATGGTCTAATTCACATTTTTCGTAACTTTTATCTCTTAATGTCAGGTTTATATTCTCCCTTAGTCTGTACCGTAAAGCAGTTCAGTTCATTGACTGATTTTTCATTTATATCATTACAATTTTATATGTAGGCGAGTGAGATTCAACAAACTGAATTCATCAATCACTTGAAAGTATGCTACATATATGCTGGTTGACCTGCTGAGTATTTCCAGTATTGCCCATTTTTAGTTTGGCTTGAAATGTACACTGCTTTACTACACATCTAGTTTCAGAAGTTAAACAAAACAGGTTATTTAAATTTCCCTTTCTAGGCACATGTTTCTTGTTTGATGGCCTGGGCATATATATTTGCAATGTATAAAAAGCAACTTATCAATGTACTTATTAATTCTAAATTATTCAAATCACAAACACTAGCAAATTGTAATTCATTTTGTTCCAAAATGTAGAAGTCTGCTTCCACAATTAATCTTTAAAAAGTGCTGTAATCAATTTTTTTGGAGTAAAAGAATGTGATTTTAAATCCAACAAGTCACTTCCTTATCCCTCTCATTTTGCCCTAGCCCAGATAACCAGAGATTTCTTGCCTGATATTATTAATGTGCTGTCTATATGAATAATGAGCATGCTTTGTGAATTGCTTTGCACCCCTGGGAATATCTATGAGCCCTAGTGAAGCATCACAAGTAACAGTGAAAGAGATCCACATTTTTTTACCTGTTTAAATCTAGATAAATGCATTTTCAAAGCCGATATTGTTTCCTCACTGTTTTCTTCTGTTACTCCAAAGTACTCCTACAATGCAAAACCCAACAATATTTTATTTTTAATTGAGATTTCTGTGAAGCACTCTACATTATTATGCTATGACTCATTACTAGCTGTTACTTAATAAAAGTAGTTTATTACTAATGGATTTTTTTTTCTACAACATTGATGATCAGCTACAATGTTACATAACTAGAATATAGACTGAGATTTTCATCATAGTTAAGAAGTTTAAAATTTAAGATGTATAGGATACATGAGTAATTTTACATTATTCAACTGAATATATACTTTTAATAATTCAAATTATTAATAAAACCATTTCATTTGCCATTCTAGACGATCATATTTTACTCCAGCTAGATTCCTTCACTCAATAATGATGTTTATCTCCTTAAAAATATGTGGTAAAGCTACAGCTGACAATCCAAAATAGTATAGGGTGATGATGGCTGTATATCTTCAGAGGTGTTTGTAATGATGATAATATTCATAGCACTCTCTTATCATTAGAATAAAATTGTTTAAAAGTAATTTCTCCAAGATGTTCCAATGTTTCCTGCTTTAGTAATCATTTACTGCTGTTTTGCACCTAAAATCAAACTATTTATTCCATTTTTGAGCTTGTGGCTTGAAGAGGGCAATGGGAATCAGGAAATCCATAGGGTTTGTTCATCTGCCTTGGGGAAGAGTGGTTCCAGAAGTGCAATCTTTATTGTGAGGTGGGTTGCAGGCAGACCAGCCGACCCAGGGAAAAAGGTGGATGCAGCCTTGTGGCTGCGGATGCCAAGGTGAGATGATTTAGAAGTCTGTCTTAGTGCTATGGCACTTTATCCCAGTTCTAGTGAGAAACATTTTCTAACTAATAGTCCTCATACTCAATAACACTGCCAGTGCCTCATCCATGCCACCTTAAGCCCTTCCATTCATGTCTCCCGGTCCCTAATACCAGGTAATGCACTCCCTCCACTCACACCCATATGTTCCCTCACGTTCCCATGATATGCTATGGAACTTCTTGGCCTATACACCAGCTATACACTGTATAGTAGTAATGAATCCTTTAGGATGTATTTTACAAAACCTTACTTGTTTTAAAAGTCAGTGATTCATTCATTTCTGCATATTTATTATAAAAGAAAACTCCATTTACTGTTAGCCAATAGAAGTATCAATCATCCAGACTATCTAAAGTATCAAAAACAGAAACAGCAAGTACTTAAAACAAATGTTGTAATAGAAGATATCAAAGCGCCAGAACTATCAATCAAACAATGTTTTCCCTGATGTTCTGTGATTTCAACAGATTAATGGATTTCTGGGCTCTCATCCAATTTAATGATCACTCAATTATTGGAATGAGAAATGTCTGACCTTTTGTGGAATATTAGCTTTTTGGTTATGTAATCCTGGCCATTGGAATATTTGTTTTGGCCTTTGCCTGACCTTCTCCATAGTCTTTTGGTTCACTTTGTGATTGCATAATCTAGCAATGTCATGTTTGTAATGAGTATTTCATGCACTTAATGCACAAATGCTGAGAACATTTTGGTTATTTCATACAAATGCTTGGCCTACAATCTTACTGGTAATAGAGGGAAAAATGAGGAAAGACTAATGTTTCTAACCAGTTGAAATCTAATAATTTCACCCATTTGAAGTGGCCTAGAAGCATTTGCATTTCACTGTAGATCAGATCGTAAGAAGTGCTATACTTTTCTGGCCCCTCACACAGCAGGGACTTTGCAGCTTTGCCCTTCAATGTATACATGAGTTCTTGCTACATAAGAATTTGAGACCGTTTTATTCATCTACTTTCAATCCTGCAATTAAGTGGCAGACCTTGAAACAATTTTAGCAGATTGAAAGCCTTAACTGCACTAACCAAGGGTTAAAAAAAATGTTGAATTATTCACAAAAGTAGTGTTGAACAATCCAGTGGGAAGACTTCCTAAAATTGAATGTTCCTGATCAGAGAGATATGTTGCCAAAGAGTTTCTCCTTGCTCTCATCAGAACCAATGCAAGAATGTTAAATTTCAAAGATCACATCAGATTGTACTACAGGAGAAAAGGGACTGCTTGGTTGGCAAGTTGACTCAAATTGGCCAAGGCATTGCTATGGAGAATTCAATGGGGAACGATAGGATTTCAAAACTCCTGGATTATAAAAAAAACAGAAGTTTGAACATATTGGAGTTGGTATTGGAATCAATTATTAAGGAAGTAATAGCAGAACATTTGGCAAGTCATAATCTAATCAAGCAGAGCCAGGATGGCTTTATGAAAGGGAAATCACATCTGACTAGCTTATTAGAATTTTCTGAGGAAGTCTCACCCAATGTGGATGTAGATGTGTTGTAGGTGAACTTCTGGAAAGCACTCAACAAAGTACCTCACAAAAAGATAAGTCACAAAATAAGAGCCCACGGTTGGAGTTAGTACATGGATAGAGAATTGGCTCAAGAGCAGGAGACAACGAGTCTAGATGCTCTATGAAATGGTCTACGAAAGGGTCCTGACCCAAAACGTCATCTTTCCTGCTCCTCTGACGCTGCCTGGCCTACTGTGTTCCTCCAGCTCCACACTGTGTTGTCTCTGACTCCAGCATCTGTAGTTGTTGCGATCTCTCTGTCTAACAGCTGCCTTTTTCAACTTCTTCTATTTGTAGGCTGTAAGATGATTTAAAACAGAAATTTGATAACCGGATGGACTTTTTTGTCATTACTTTAAATATTCTTCACATAACACCTATTCAAATCCCATCAGTAGGAATGAAATTCAAGCACTTCTATAGTTTCACCAAGTCTCTAAAAGAAGCTTTTTTGGATTGTTTAGGCTGTTCATTAGGTTTGAAGCAGCAATTGTTAATTCTCTCAAGGTCAGAGTGATCCTGTTTGACAATTTTTTCTGACTGCCCCCCACCCACCCCTCAATTTGCTTCTTTATTTGTTTCTTGGTACTGTTACAAGGTTATCTTGGTTATACTTTTCTGTTGTTCTAGTCTTTTTGCTGACAGAGAAAAAGTTTTTACAAGTATGTTTATCAAAACCTGTCTCTATGCCCAAGGCTGACTGACTACAGAAATCTAATTAAAATTTCCAGTGTCTAATACATTAAAACTAGTATTATTGTATGAATATATGTATCTACACTAATATGTAATTATAATTAGTTAAAAAGCCTCGTCTGAGTGGGTCAAACGTTCCCTTTCTATTCCGTATAAAAATTGGAAATTTCAAATCAAATGATTTTCATCTGAGCTGCCTTGTCAGTGTCTTCCTGCCTACATTCTAGCTCCATCTTACTAAGATTCAGAGGCATTTTGTTGTCTATAGTGAAGGCCATGTTTGAGCTATATGAAATGCTACATCAGTTAAAATTTTCTTCGATTGTCTGTGTCAATTTAAAAAAAAATCCCTAACATACATTTTGTTGTATTCAGCCATGGGCAACTGCAGTAAATCCCCCCTATAGATGCTTGACCTAAGCACCAAGCTGGCCTATATCTTACTGCATTGACTTAGGCAATAATGTCTGTTTTCCCAACACCGTGCCACCTATTTCTCCAATTATTTTTAAAATTGCTCATTAAATGTCCAATTAACCTTTAATGATGTTTTGAGGATATAATTTTCGATCCTACCACCACAACCACCCCCTAATCAAAGTCTCACGTAAGCACATTTTTCAATAAGTACAAGCAGATTATACATATGATAATGTTTAAGATTGGCTCATGCTTAACTGTTGACAGATTATGCAGGAACTTAAAAAGATTCTCCAGCTCTTCCCTCATTTTACCCATCTGCTGGATATTTCTTCAGCATGTTTCCCTCTCTGTCTCCAAATGCAATTTTTACCTTTCTCTCACCAATACCAAAAGTCACTGTCTCTATACATTATTTGTCACTGTCTTATCATTTAAAATATGTTTTTGTGTTCTTCCAGGCCACACTAATCATTTTGTCAAGTAGGTGTATGTCTGAAGCCTGTTCTTCAGTGCATTTTCACCACACATTCCTGAATGTTAGTTAGTTCAGATGTAACAACTATCACTGCACTCTACACTGGTTTCCCAAGATCATGACACATTCTCTTGACTTTCAGGTGATCTTTTAGAAAGATCAAAAGTTGCTGGAGAATGCCTATATATCCACCTCACATGGGCCAGTGTTCTAGATGGTGGCCAAATCAACCAATTCAGTCCTTAGGAGAAAAAAACTCACAGGGCTCACATATCTCCAAGAGAATATTGTTAATTATCTAATGCTATCTACATATGATTTCATTGGATGTATTCCATTTAACTACACCCAAGGTGAATCATTCCCATTTTCATTTGATGCTGTGTCACTTTTTTTTCCTGTGACTATTATTTTATTCTAAGTGGCTCCATTAATTCCTATTATAACTGAGAAACCTTACTGTCCAGAGTATAAAGCAACTCTCACAGCGCCAGGCACCCGGGTTCGATTCTAGCCTCGGGCGACTGTCTGTGTGGAGTTTGCACATTCTCCCCGTGTCTGCGTGGGGTTCCTCCGGCTGCTCCAGTTTCCTCCCACAGTCCAAAGATGTGCAGGTTAGGTGGATTGGCCACGCTAAATTGCCCATAGGGATGTGTAGATCAGGTGGGTTATGGGGGCGATGGGTCTGGGTGGGATGCTCTGAGGTTCGGTGTGGATTTGTTGGGCCGAAGGGCCTGTTTCCACACTGTACGGATTCGATGATTCAAAAAGAAGCACATTTTCACGGTACTTTTAAAAAAAACAAATATTATTACTGTGTGATTTTAAGCATTACCAGATTTCACTTGTTAGGTCTTTCTTATGCAAACTACATACTATTTTCTCAAATGTAACTTGCTAGATTATACTTGACTTTCCTTCCTTTCAAAATTATTCCAATTTCAAACTTGACAACAACAGACTAAAGTTTCTTTTATGTACAGCCCTTGCAATATAGTCAAGCTAACAGGTTTCAATTAATTTCTTCCAACACAATCTATCCCAATTTTTCCTGATACAAATTAAAACCTTCAAGACTGTTTCCATTGGCTTCTTGTTTTCAATAAAAATTTGAAGATTTACATTTATTTGACTTTTAACTTTTAATTGAATTTCCCATTGTATGTTTGAACTAGCTGCTTGTAACAAGTAATTTTATCAATCCCAATTTCAGCAAGAATTTGCCTCCACAAGACATTCAGCTCCTATGTTGTGGTCATGAACTCTATTCAAAAACAAAATTCATTAGCACTGAAAGAAACTCAGTGGGTTAATAATACCCACACAACATATCCCACCGCACAGAAGGTGCGTGAGAAGATTTAAAACTGCCAGAAGGAAGTGTTAACTTTGCTGGTCTCAGATCAGGCAGAGGCCAAGATACAGGGTGACACATGTCAAACTTTCACGAATTCAGTTTTTAAAAAATCTGATAATTTTTTTTAATAATCTCAAGATGGCATTTAAAATTTCTATTGTCTTAAAGAAAATATTTTCTAAGTAGGTAAATGGACAAAAAATTTCTCATTCCAAATTTGGAGTTCAATTTGGATGTCTTCCAAAAATGTTTATCTATGTTTTGAGAACAAGCAAAATACTTTTTTCCACAACATCTTTTCTATAGCAGCTTAAAAAAATAAACTTTTCAAAGAAATAAGATTTGAAAGTCTTGAGTCTATGACTGTTATGGAGTTGAGTAGAATCATTGTGAATTGGAAGGCAGGAAGCTAGAACTTGTTTTTAAAACAAAATGATAAGACAGAAGAGTACATGGTTCCTTTCAGAAGTAGAGTGTTTTTCTAAGCTTAGAGATTTACACAGGAAAAAAAAAATGTGGCTGCATGTAGCTGAAGATGTACAGCCAGTTCTGAAATTGAAATATGTATCAATTGGCTGTGTGATTAGAAACCTTCAACTTGTTTTGATGTTTTGGCAACTAGCTGGAATCAGCCAATTAATTTAAACCAAGCACTTAGCCATCGAAAGTCAATTGAATTTAAATCTGATGGTTTTGACAACCTTGGACCAATGCAATTGAAATAAAATTGATATGTCATCCAAGGCATATGAGAAGAGGGTTTTGAAAATCAGTGAGAGAGCAAACTGCCATCTGAGAAATAAGCATCTAGCTCTCACAAGAAATGGCTAAGCTCTCTAAAAAAGCACCAACTGTCCATAAAAGGCACCACGGCACTTCTAGCTAAGAGTCCTCACAAAAGATTTCACAGAAAAAATTTCCCTGACAGCTGAAACAGCAGATAAAAGGCATTTATGACTTGTGTGTAGACTTTGAGAGACTAAGTTTTAATTTATTTTCTTATTACTTGGGTTTATGTAAGTGGGACTTGAGTTTATTGGAACAACATACCGGTAGAATTTAGTTCAGTTAGGGAATAGATAGTAGATAAGTGGGAATTGTTCGGTTGGTTAGTAATTCTGTTAAATTGTTCACTGTTAGGATTAAATAAATAAATTATTGCTTGTTACTTATAAAGTGAGTATCAGGGATTTTCTTTCATTTAACCTCCCCTTCTCCTTAACAGTGAATGTTTCAGACTACTCCTTGTTTTAGTACTGACTTCCATTGAATGTAAGGGATACTGTCCTTGTATCTGTTATAGTAATTCTCTCTGATAATAATCCAATTTTCAGAGAGGGCTTTTTTAATTTCACTGGGGCAAAGGGACTTGTTGTTCTCTTCTCTAATTGTACCCATGGTCCTTCTCCTTTGTCCACAATTTCTGGCTCATGGGTGGCATTACACCCAGGCTTTGTCTCTCTATACAGAGATGAAACCATGGGAGAAACGCTGTCAATAACATTCTCAAGGTCTTACAAGATAACCGTCCCTGCTGCTGTCTGTTCACAGATTTCCGTCAGGCATGTTTTGCTTTAATGCTATAACAGAGACAAAGTTCGTTTCACTATCAGTTTCAACATCAATGTCCAATTTTACCAGGTGCAATGCTGGGTTTACACTCAACCCTTTCCTAGTATTGGGTACAGTGTTTTTTTATTTGGAATCATTTTTACAATGTGCACATGTCATACATCTTTGCACAATATCCCTCTCCATTCCTGACCACCAACACCCAGACATTTGATATTGCATTTTCTCTCTCCGGATGTGTGATTAACCATGATAAGTTTCTAATATCGTCTGCCTTATCTGCATAATTATTACCCTGTTGTTGGGGGTCTGTATCTTCCTTGGGGGTGTTAATTTAAATTACTGCAGTTTGTTTGGGCAGTTTTGCTGCTTCCACTAAATGTTTAACCTGCTGTTCATGTTATAAGTGTCTCCTGGATGAGGTGATATAACCTTCGCCGAGCCATCATATAATCATGGGCTGCACTAAAGGCGTACCTGGTATCTGTGTAATGTTAACTCTCTTGCCCCTGGTTAATTTCAGTGCTTCTATTAAGACTTTTAATTCTGATACTTGAGCTGAGTATATTCCGGGGATCTGCTGTCTTACTTTCAAGTCTCCCTCAACATCTACCACAGCCCACACAGTAAGGGGTGGTCCCTCATAATACTTTTTAGATCTATTTACAAATAATTCCATCACTCCGTCTCCTTCCAATCGTTCCTCAGCAATCCCACCACTCTCTCCATCATTGACTTCTCTCAAATGCTCTGTTCCTCTCCCCTTAATGACCTAATCAAATTGTTTACATTTATGTTTTCTTTCAGTTAATCTGTTTCCATAACTTATTCTAAAATTCACTTTAGTCTATCATCCATAACATCTGATTGTTATAATTTCAGATTTATGTTCCTGAATTTGGTTTGTTATCCTTCATTTTTCCATCCGCAGATCACCTCGCTCAATAACAATAAAACAATATCTTACATGAACTTAAAATTCTCCAACTCTATTTCATCTGCATCCATCTTGAGGATACTTATAATTGTGTTCCAATTTCGAAGCCCTTAATTATCATGTTTGGAATTTCACTTCCGGGCCAGAGTGAACTTCCAAATATTGAGTGAATCTTTAATTCCAGCGGATAAGATTTCCTCATCTGAAATGTTGATTGGTGTGTATTATGTTCTCAAAACAGGGAAAATTGTAATTTTGAAAATTTAATTCTCTTCAGACAAAATTATCTGATGATACATTCTAAAATCTGCGAAAACCGAAATCAAGGAATTGAAAAAAATAGATTCTAACAAAGGAGTTAGGCTTTCCTTTGCACAAGAAAGAACTATAAATGTAGCTCTTATTTCTGTACAGGAAGAAGTGGGGCTGTTGACATAATTACATCCTTGTTTAAACCTAAATTCACCTTGCCCCTTGTACTTCCACCTACTTTACTCTCTCCCAATTATGTTATAGGCATTTTCTGTTGGGAGTAGGTGACATTGTCTTGTTAATTAAGGTGTTTTCTCACTTTTTTAGCCACATTAACCATTTCATGCAATGCTGTTTCTCAAGTGGATGCACATAATTGAAACCTGTTCTTCAGTCCATTTTCCCCTCCTTTGCACCAGTCTACTTTGAACTAGTCTCAGAATATTTTTGCACCATTATGGTGTTTCTCAATATTTTGCCACACATTATTAATTCTCATATGATGTTATCAATCTATGAAGTTTTACTTATCTCTCCACCTTTGGTCCTAACGCCTTGGGTGGTGGTTCGATCATCAAAATCAGTTCTCTTAAAGAAAAGACAAGAACATCACCAAGAGAAAGCTATCAGTTTAGAACTCTCATCTAAACTTTCCTTTGCTATGCATGTTAACCTCGATTGCTGTTATGACCCATTATTCTAACCTTATTTAGCTTCTTCTGCCACCACTCTCCACCCCTTAATCACTTTTTTTTAAAGTCATTAACGGGATGAGGATGTTGCTGGCTAGGCAGCATTTATTGCCTATTGCTAATTGCCTAAAGGGCAGTTCAGAGTCAACTACATTGCTGTAGCTCTGGAGTCACATGTAGGCCAGACCAGGTAAGGATGGCAGTTTCCTTCCCTAAAGGACATTAGTGAACCAGATGGGTTTTTTCCCGACAATCAGCAATGGGTCCCTGGTCGTCATTAGATTCTTAATTCCAGATATTTTATTGAATTCAAATTCCACCATCTGCCATGGTGGGATTCAAACCTGAGTCCCCGGAATGTTAATGTGTCTCTGGATTAACAGTCCAGCAATAATACCACTAGGCCATCGCCTCCCCTAGTGCATGCTGTCAAGTTTTCAATTCAACTAGTCACCATTCTATCACATTTCTGAGCCTTGAAGAGATTTGCAGTCGAATGAAACATATTCTTATAATATTTTAAAACAGCAATCAAACATTTCTGTTTAATTCAGGCCAAAACATACTTCATTCATTTCTTCTGTTAGATTACCTTTCTTAAATTAAAAAAAGGTTATTTGATAACTCTCATCTTGATATTTGATATATCTATGTGTAGATTTGTCCAAAGTCAATATTTTATTTAGTTCTTCAAAGACACGAATAATTTTGCTTTCCGTACATTGAAATCTCTCAGACTGTGTGCATGTATTTATTATTTTCCAAAATCCTTTTAAATTTCAGGTAACTATTCCCTTTAAATATTTTAGAATCCTAGACCATGTGAATCTTAATATAATTTCTTATTATGATATGGTTAAATGTGCCCGGGTTTTGAAATGCCTGATACTCAATATATTTGATGTTTCCATAGTAGTTCTCCAATTCTGAAATGCATTGTTAACAAGTGGCTTGATGGGTTGAGCATGACTCATCTATCACTGTGTTGCGACGTTGTAAGTCTGCAGCCAAAATCAGAAATTCAAAGCTGTTGGAAAAACCTTCTATATCTGCAATTATCTGAAAAACAGAATGGTATCCATTTAGCCCACTTTGAACAGAAAGGGTTCATGAGTCTAAGTACCTCTGGTGATAAAAATATGCATAGGGAGAATATATGAATTCTTCAAACTGTGCAGATAGTTTACCACTGATCTAGAGGGGCGGGATAAAACTTGTGGATTTAACTAGGTCAACAGCCCCTCTTCTTTCTGTACAGAAATAAGAGCCACATTTATAGTTCTTTCTTGAGTGAAGGAAAGCCTAACTCCTTTGTTAGATTCTATTTTTTTCATTTACTTGATATCAGTTCTTTTCAAATTTTAGAATGTATGATCAGATAATTTTGTCTGAAGGGAATTAAATTTTCAAAATTACAATTTTCCCTATTTTGAGAACATAATACACACCAATCAACATTTAAGATGAGCAAATCTTATCATCTGGAATTAAAGATTCACTCAATATTTGAAAGTTCACTCTGGCCAGGAAATTAAATTCCGAACATGATAACTCAATCATTAAGATTCTGAAAGTAAACATTATGAGGAGTCTTTCTTCAAACTACACAATACATGAATTGTACAGTATTTTAAGGAAAGAAGATATAAGTTATGTCATTGATTTGATCATTCCTTCTTCAATTGGCTTTTTTCAAACAATTCCAAAAGGCGATTTTTTTTTTAACCAAGCTTTTGAGAAACAAATTCTAAATCAACATTACATGGCAGGTTTTTTTTTGGCATGCCTACTGATAGTTCCTTAAAGGGTCCTCACCATAACCATTCATGTTTCAACTGCAAGGGGCGGCATGGTGGCTCAGTGGTTAGCACGGCCACCTCACAGGGACCCCAGTTTGATTCCACCCTCGGGCAACTGTCTGTGTGGAGTTTGCACATTCTCCCCGTATCTGCATGGGTTTCCTCCGGGAACTCCGGTTTCCTCCCACAGTCCAAAGATGTGCAGGCAAGGTGGATTGGCCATGCTAAATTGCCCATAGTGTTCAGGGATGTGTAGCTTAGGTGGGTTATAGGGGGATGGATCTGGGTGGGATGCTCCAAGAGTCGGTGTAGACTTGTTCGGCCGAAGGGCCTGTTTCCACACTATAAGGATTCTATGATCTATGATTCATGGGGCTCTTTACCATCCCTGGGGTGAGCTAGGGCATTATCCTCTTCTTGTTCAATTGTGGAGTTCTTCACTGTCCCTGGGGTGAGCTAAGGTCACTGACCTCTCCCTGTTCAACTGTGGGGCTCTTTACCATCCCTGGGGTGAACTAGGGCCTATTGATTGTCCACCATACACGGTAAGTAGGCAAAAATGTTGGCAGATGGAGTATAAGGTGGGAAAATATGAAGTTGTTCATTTTTGGAAGGAAGAACATTGACTGAAATATTATTTAAATGGAGAAAAACTGCAACACAAAGTGACTTAGGGATACTTATACACAAAACTCAGAAAACACACAGATGCAGCAGGTAATCAGGAAGTTTAATCGAATGGTGGCCCTTACTTCAAGGGGTTTGGAGTATAAGAGTAGGGAAGTCTTATTGCAACTGTATAATATGCTGGTGAGACCACATCTGGAATACTGTGAGTAGTTTTAGTTCCCCTATTTAAGGAAAGATATCATTGCATTGGAGACAGTTTAGAGAAGGTTCACTGGGATAATCCGTGGTATGGAGGGATTGTCTTATGAACATAGATTGAACAGTTTAGATTCTACCCACTGGATTTTACAGGAAGGAGAGATGATCTCACTAAACTTTTTGGATTCTTAAGGGGCTTCACAGGGTAAATGCTAAGAGGATGTTTCCCCTCATGGGGCAGTCTAGAGTTAGAGGGCATAGTCTTAGAAATAAAGGGGTGCCAATTTAATACTGAGGTGAGGAGGAATTTTTTTCTCTGAGTGTTGAGAGTCTTTGGAAATTCTCGCCACTGACAGCTGTGGGGCCAGAGCCCTCATGTATATTTAAGTCTCAGATAGATAGATAGATTCTTGATCAGCGCTAAACAAGCTACTCCTGTTCTTATTACGTTTGGTCTAATTTAATTCCTCTTGTTTGCAAGAGAAGTGTTGCTGCATATGAATGTATGTGATTTCTAGGAAGTACAAATGGGGCAATTTCTGAGCTAAGTCAGATATTTTAGCTTAATTGTTCATGTATCTGTTAGCAATTTCAACAGGTTCTGCTCAATCATGGATACACATCCAACAGGAGACCTTATTGTTTTGTGTTTTGCACACATGGGTTGGTTACGTACAGTTTGTATTCTGCCTATTATGAGCAAATAAAGAAATCTGCTGGTTGATTTGATCAACCGATTGCTGGAGCATACAGCCTACATAACTGGCATCACACTGGTATTAAAATTTATTCATAATGTTGTTCAGTTATGGGGTGAGTAGATTATCATTTGTATTGGTGCAGGCATATATTAGTAAAACATATATTAGTAAAGTACTAGTCGCATAGCCACTACATAGTAACAGCATGAGACAACTTTCTTAGATTGTTGCTCAACATTGAGTTATTTAGTCTGACCGGTGTAATTTGAAATAAACTTGGCAATTTTCAGGTCTAAAAGTGGTCTTTCAGCTATTTGAGTTTACATGATGCACAGTGAACAATGATGTTTTCAGAGTAGCTTTGATACACTCTCATTCTGCACAGGGTCCTGTTAGAAATGTAGTTGGGTACATGTTGCTCCTTTAAGACAGCAGTGACCCGGAGGCAGGAGCTAGAGGGGAAGTCTAGAACTGACTGTGGAACTGACAGGAAACACAATAAAGTATTCCTTGTTCTAGTTTACCCTTTGTCTACCTCGTGTTCACTAGTGAACAACAAACACAACAGGTCATAATTATAAAACTGCTGATATGGAAATTTCCCAAATTATCAGGCCATTTCTCAAATATTGTTCTCGCGTTTCTTTCTCTATTGTACTTTTTATTCACTTGTGGGACGTGGCTGACCAGCATTCATTGCTCGTCCCTCGCTGCCCTTGAGAAGGTGGTGGTGAGCTGCCTTCTTGAACTGCTACAGTTCATTTCTGGCAATTGGTTTCTCTCAGCCTTTCTCCTGAACAGCTCAAACAATGCCACAATAGGTTTTTCTAAAATAATTCTTTGAAATGTAATTTTATGAAGGAAGAAGAGGAAAGCCAATGGAATGATACTTGCTGATCAGGTTACACATGGAGCCTTCTGCAGACACTCACCAGTTATTCATACCAGAAACAATCAGTAACAGCACACCCACCTCCACATTTCTGAGGAATATTGCCTGGGATGACTCCAAGTTAAAAGTGGTATGGCACTGCTACAGGTGACTACCTTGGGATAATATGAGCTTTCATTTGTAAAAATAATTGCCAAACATGTGAGCAAGCAATTTTATTTCTCTCTCCAATGACAACTGAGCAGCAGCATGACAACTGATATTCTATAAAGTGGTAAGATAGTCAAAATTCCAAGGGGTTATCTTCCATACTCGTGGCCCTGCATGCTTCATTATCAATTACCAATACTAGGTAGGGAAATAATCTCCTTTGTCAGCCTGAAGCTTCTCAGCAATCAGCTGCATTAGATTATCTAAGTCAATATTTGCATTTCCAAGCAGCTGTTACACAGCTTTCATCTGCGCCTGTTCCAGATATACCTCCCAAATACCAAGTGCTATTTTAATATTTGCCATTGACCACCACTCACTCAAATACTCACCAATGAGATTCATAAGTGTTTATTGCGAGGATACCGGAGAACAAGAATGAGGAAGGCACAGGCATCCTTATCCCATGTAGGTGTGACTCTGCTGCCTTCCACTGTAACATGCAAATTGGAGGAAAGAATATAATTTATTGTAGGGCAATGTTTTTGGTTGTTGTGTCTGTAATATCTGAATAGCTGAAGGTATATGGAGAGAGTGAGAGATAGGTGTGAGGCTGACAACATTGGTAGGTATGTGACGGTGCTGTGGAGTCCAGATTGCCAGCAAGTGTTGCTGGGTGAGTGATGGGCTGTGGTGGAAAATGATAAATATGAGGGTAGGGTATCTCATGTCAAAGTGCATTCCTGACTTTGACCACCCAGATGTGATCATTAGAACTCTCGTGGCAGTGCTGCCCAGTCTCTTAAGTGCAGACACTGGACAATGTTCACCTGTGCCACCTACTCTCAACCCCTCCTGAGAGAATAATTGAGCCCCTGCTGCCATGGCTTATGTCCTGCTGTACATCACCAACACTGAGTCCTCCAACACTGCATCTGTTGCTCTGGAATACATTATTTGTATAGTCATATAGTTGTTATGGTGCAGTCGAAAATGATTCAGCTCATCAAGTCCATGCCCTCTCCCTGTAGAACAATTCAATCTGTCGTCTTTCCCTGCTTTATCCCTATAACCCTACAAGCTTATTTCCCTCGAGTGACCATCCAATTTCCTTTTGAAATCATTCAGTTTCAATCATCCTCATAGACAGCGAGTTCCAGGTCATTACCACTCAGTGTATAATGACATTCCTCCTCATATTCCCCTGATGTCTGTTGCCCAAACCATTAACCATGTCCCATAGTCTTTATGCCATCAGTTAATAGGAACAACTTTTCTTTGGCTACTTTATCGGAACCTATCAAAATCTTGTACATCTCTAACAAATTATCCCTCAATCCCCTTTGCACATAGGAGAACCAGCTTAAGCTCAATGCTGAAATCTCCCATCCCTGGAACAATTCTGATTAACCTCCTCTTCATGCTTTCAAGAATAACCACATTATTTCTGAAGTGTGGTGTTTAGAATTGGGTATGATTGGCCCTAGTTTTCCACTTTTATGTTTAATTACTTAGAGGAATAGTATTCGCCGGCAGCCTCCTGTCATTTGGTACAGCTCCCTTTTAAGAGGATCAGGATATCTTTAAGAAAGTGGAGTACGTGCAGGCAGCACCAAACTGCTCAGCTACTTGATGATGACAATATAGCCAGAAAGTCAGCAACTACCTGGCCCAATTAGATATTTTCTAATCAATTTATTCATAGATGTTATGACACACTCCTGGAGCAGCTGGCTGTGAAACCCAGGCCATCTGGCCCAGAGCTAGGTATACTACCACTGCTCTATAAGAGGTGGAGCCATGACACCAGAACACGTCAGCCTGGTCCAAAGTTACTAACTAGGGTTAGTGCTGTCTCAGCCATCTGGAGGAATGTCCAGCACTGTCGGATGAGGGTCAGTGTCCTTCTCCACTCTGCCCATTTATTAGCCACCATCTTCTGTCTTCTACATCACACTCACTCTATCTTTGCTCGTGTACCCACCTCCTACCAAGGCTCATGCTCAACGACTCTCATTAATGGGCAACATCTTCCCCAACTTGGTGTCACTCACCTCAATCCCAACATCAATAACCCTGTATACCCTCTGCACTGCCTACTCACTCACTCAGGACACACCTCCACCTTCACCAAAAGTAACATCTCCACCGCCCACTTTCGTATCTGCCTCTCATTCCAGGAGGAAAGCTACCCCACATAAGAGACAACGAGTTATGATGGGTGGTAGGCTGCCTGACATTCAACTCCTCACCCTGTATGTGGAGGGCATCCTGACTTGGACCATCCTGAGTGTGTGACTGACCATTACCAAGCCGCTGGACTAGTAATGGAGGCAGGCCTATTGTTGCAACTGCTCTTGATTTACTGTGCCATTACCCCCTGAGCAAAGGCCATCTCCATTAATTTGACTAATGCCTACTGACTATTATGGCAAGCTTCCTTACTTTGTGTCTATGATATACAGTAAGGCAAGACACATATAACATGAGTTTCGTATCTCTGGCTGAGGTTGGAAATCATAAAAATGTAAGGCAAGAATACTTTGAGTATCGATGTGGGCTCAGTGTGTGTGAGCACTATGGCAGTGAGCAATGAGCCAGGAGATACAGCCTGGTCCAGCCCATGAGCTAGGAGTATATCCCTGAGTGCGCAGTGTCCTTGTTGCAGCATTACAATGATAGTTGCTGGTACAGCCCATGGTATAGCACTGAAGTGCATTGAATCGCCCCACACTGCTTATCAAAAGCATAAAAGATAAAGTGAGATGGTGCTGATGCTGAGATGGATGTCATCAAATCCTCATCCAATTCTATCATAAATCTCATAATAGCTGATGCCACTGAGACCCCTGTAATATACACCCGTTGGTTTCAAATGAAAAACCAAAGCTAAAAAGCAACCCCAAACACCATTCAATTTATCAAACAATAAAGTAGACAGATATAAATGTTTTATACCTAAAGTAACATCCGGTAATTTTGAAATGATTAGCTGAAAGGCCAACTGGAGTATCAGAAGAAAATAATTAGCTTAAGGCATAACATGACTTTAACTGTATCATAGAGAAATAAGATTTACATCTTCCTGAAAATAGCATATAATATTCTTTCAAATCCTGCATTGATTACGATCACAAGTACTGCATTTCATCTAATGATAAAGTATGAAAGTAAAATGATTAACAGAATTGTACATTATTTTGGACTTAACCCTTCATTAATTTTGCCTGGTATTTATAAATACATGTTGTAATTATGTCACTAAACAATATTCACTGAATTTCCGTTATGATTTAACCTGCTTGGCAAGAAATGAAGATTAGGGTTGGGCATCTGATTTACACTATTAGTCATTAAAACAGAGTATCTGAATTTGGCATTCCACTCAAATCTTTTCTAATTTGCTAAGTGGATTAGAGCTCTTGAAGTGATTGAAATAATGATGTTCCTCTACATTCAGTGGCTTTATTATTGCTGAATCCCCAGCTATCAGCACCCTGGGGTTACCATTGATCAAAAACTGAATTGGACCAGCTATAAAAATACCATGGCGACAACAGCAGGTCAGGCACAGGGAATTTTGTGTTGAGTATTTTGCCTCTCAAAGACTGTCCCCTCTCAACAAGGTACTTATCAGGGGTGTGATGGAATACTCCCCATTTGCCTGGATGTGTGAAGTGCCAGCAATACTCAAGAAGCTTGACACCGTCCCGAACATCGCAATCCACTGGATCAACACCACCTTCAACATGCATTCTCTCCATCCTCAACATATTGTGGCAGCAGTGTGTACCATTTACAAGATGCACTGCAGCTTGGTGAAGAATTATGAAAACCTTTCAGGCTATTTTGCAGATTATTTGGTATCCATTTTAAAGAAAATGTTGTATGTTAATAACTTCTTGAATACATATGTCTTCTGAATCTGAGCAAAGCTATAAAACGCTTACAAGTTGACCTTAAAATACAAACAGCAATCTTATTAACTAGCAATAAAAAAGGAGAGGAGTGTGTTGGGAATTACCTGAATCTATTCACAAAAATGAGAAACTGTAGATGCAAAACACCTGAAATAAAATCAGGAAATGCTGAGCAGGTCTGGCAGCATCTGCAGAGAGTGTTAACATTTCGGGTTGATTGCTAGACATGAGATTGAATTTACCCAACATTTTCATTCTATTTATACTTTATTTACAGGGTTTAAGAAAATAATGTGAAAATGCATTTCAATCAGATATTACATGTCAAAGTGATAGTGAAAATGATTTTTTTAAATGAGTAGACATTAAAAGAGGTGCAAATATCATGTCTAGTCTGGGGGAAAATGTCAGCTTTTCTTTTTCATTTGAAAGCTTGTTTTAAGATGCACTTGGATGAAATATATCTCTTCCAGTGACTAGTCTCATTACATGCCAGTGTGTTAATCTGTCTCTTTACTATTGAATTTCTGCTGGATTTTGTCAGATGTTTGAGGGAATTGGGAGAAAAGAACATGATTGCAAATGGGGCGGCATGGTGGCTCAGTGGTTAGCACTGCTGCCTCACAGCGCCAGGGATCTGGGTTCAATTCCAGCCTCGGGTGACTGTCTGTGTGGAGTTTGCACATTCTCGCTGTGTCTGCATGGGTTTCCTCCAGGTCCTCCGGTTTCCTCCCATAGTCCAAAGATGTGCATGCTAGGTGGATTGGCCATGCTAAATTGCCTGGAGTGTTCAGGGATGTGTAGATTAGGTGGGTTATAGGGGGATGGGTCTGGATGGAATGCTTCCAAGGGTCGGATTGGATTTGTTGGGCCAAATGGACTGTTTCCACACTGTAGGGATTCTATGATGAACACTCCAAGGCTCCTTCAACAGCACATTACAAAATCCACCAACTACATGGAACACTACCGACTGGAGACCCCTCCAAGCCACACACTGTCTTGACTTGAAACTAGATCATCATTCCTTCACTGTTGCTGAGTCAAAATTCTGGAATTCACTTCCTAACACACTCTCGAGTGTTCCTACACCCCATGGACTGAAGTTCAAGGCCTATTATCACCTCCTCACAACCAACGCGCACGTCATGTAAAATAATATACATAGTAAAAGATGTCTGGTTTTGGCCCTTCAAACAAAAATGTTTGCTGATTTAATATTTGAAGCGATTAAAGCAAGGAACACTGGGATGAAATCAAATAACCAAATATAAAAAACATTATTCTTCCTCGATAGGTTTTGACTGTAATGATTTCATCAATGATTACAGTACAAGTGGCTATGTTTTTTTATGAGGCTGATCAGGTAATAATGAAAAGAATTGTATTCTTTTAAAAAAGACTAATTCATACAAAGAAATCCCCATTCTCTTTCTAGATGTCCAGTACTATTGCATCTTGGTCTAATATCTAACTAAAGAGGTGGATGAGACCTCAGTTTAATATGAAAAAATAACTCCCAGATTTTTTTCTCCACTGATACCAATTTTTTAAGCCCCTCTGTCTTGTCTCCTCAGTACTTCCTTCCAACAAGTCCAAAGAACTTGCTAAGTTCTTTTTCACTAAGATTGAGATAATCTGATTGGCTATCTTTGCTGCATCCCTCTGTCTGTTAGTCCACCTGCCCAAGTTTGCATTAATGTTCTTACTTGTCCTAGCCATGAATTCACATCTTTCTCTAATTCTTCTCTTGTTTCCATCAAGCTTTCCTTCTCCTTTGATCATATCTGAACTGTTGACCAAACAATTTCTCCTTCTGACCCATGTTAGCTAATTTTGTAAATGCTTTTCCCTCTACAAATATATTAAAACAAAGAACTGTGGATGCTGGAAATCTGAAACAAAAACATAAATTGCTGGAGATACTCAGTAGGTCATGCAGCATCTGTGGAGAGAAAGCAGAGTTAACATTTTGGGTCTAGTAACCTTTCTTCAGAACAGGTGTGGGTTGTTAGTACTGACTACATGCCATACTTGGGGAAAGATTTAAAGCGCTTTGGAAGAATACAGAGGAGGTTCATCAGGATTACACCAGGGATTTCTGTGACAGAAATTGGAAAAAGTTGTCTTGGTAGAGGTTTTCAAGATGATGCGATGTTCAGTAGAATAGCTAGAGAAAGCATTCCCTCTGGTGAATGGATTGACAAGCTAATTTAAAATCATGCTATTGTTGAGTAAATAGTTATAGAACAGAAGAGGCCATTTGTCTCGTTGTCCATGCCAGTTCATTGCAAGGATGACTCAGCTTGTTCCGATCCCCATTCCCTATCCGTAGCCTTGCAAATGTTCTCTCTTGAAGTGTCTTTTGAGAGCCTCAATTCACTCTGCTTACACCATACTGTCAGACCATGTGCTTCACATCATGACTATTTGCTTCATTAAAAGGTCTCCTTCTTGTGTTAGCTTTAGTTTTTTCCATTTGTTTGAAATCAGTGGTCTCTAGATCTCAACCTCTCTGCCACCTTCAAAACCTTGCTGACATTGAGAAATCATAGGCAAAAGATCTGGAGGGTTTTAATACAGCAAATTTTTGACATTGGATTTATGGCATTTGGCAGAGGGGAGTACAATCTCTCTAGTGTTGTAATGGTCCATTGATGTTTTTATGAATAGTCACTAAATACTGAAAAGATACATATCATTCCTAGTCCAAAGGGGCACTCAGGCATTTGGAATTGGTGTTCTTGTAATACTAGAAGGTTTGTATAAGTGGTGCAGTGATGGTCTGCAGTCTGTTAACATTAAATGCTAAAATAGCAAGTTTATGCTCAGGTCATTTTCTGCTGAAAATTGAACATATACCATGTGGTCAGCCATGAGGAGAACCCTGTTGTGTCATGTATGGTACAGCGTATTGGAGTAAAAACATAGTTTTCACCATTGCCATCCTCACAAAACAAGGAGATAAAGGGCTCAGGAAGTCCAAGTGCCAGATTCAGAATCTAAGGACAATTAAAGAAAATTCCTTACAGCTGCGGCACACTTTGATTTGAACTAAGCTTTAGTGACTGCTCAACATGGTGAGTCTTCACTCAAGATGCTGTAAGTTTTTGTGCCAAAAATCCATGTGTTTCTAGAGAAAAAATCTATTATACTCACTAGGGGTCAGAGAAATCAGTATGTTTTGCCAGTACATATCTGCTATGTTTAATCGGGTTTGAAATCAAAGCAGTTACCCATTTTTCACTTACAAACTTGCACCAATAAACATAATTCCAGTGGCTTGAGGTTTCAATGAATGTTCATGACAGGCCATTAAATGCAAAAGAGGTATCTGACCATCAATAACCTGAATGTTTCTAAGAAACTTATAACAAAGTTTTAACCTGCTAACAAGGTTGACTAAGTCCCAGTTAAGATACCCCGCCTGTCCTTCTAAAAACTCTGGACAGGCCCAGAAAATTCTTCCCACTGTTTCTCTCTCCATAGGTGCTGTTGAGAATTTTCAGAGTCCTCGGTATTTCATGTTTTTTATTTTGGTTGCCAAATTGAAGTGTGTGTTTCATGCATTGTTCATGACAAGTGAATAAAAGTGGGTACGCAGTTTTATACTCAGTACTGCATGAGTAGCATTTAATGAAAGATTTATCAAAATACAATGAGATGGAAAGAATCTATATTAGCTGTTTGTGGCAACAAACATTGTGTTTTAACAGGAAGAGCATTAATGTGCCACTTACATTCTAGAAGAAAAGAATTACAACCCACGGTGATACATTGATTAGATCTAATCGTAAATTAGCTACAGAATCAAACACTCAGATTTTAAACACAATTGCTTTCTGTTGTAATGTGCAGGATTACATTCACTAAATAGAACACAAAGGAAAGTTAAAACCATGAGTAGACTTATTTTTAAAAATGCCACAATTGCAAATTGCTTATTTAAATAGTTGGTTCAATCAAATTTTTGTCCGTAGGCCTTGAAAGAAAATTCACACTTGGTATTAATCATTTTGATTTTATTGGGGTTCCTTTGCTACCTAATTCTTCAATAACTTCCTGTGAAAAATCACAGTGTGTGTGTTATAATACATTTCTCTGGATCTTAGGAACCAGAGTAAATATAGATAAAAATGTATCACCTTGATTTATGTCTCTGAAGCTTACAACCAATAAAAGGAGCAATTTCCCACATTAGAAAGATGACTACGCTACTAATGCACTTCATTAGTTGTAAAGAGCTTTGAGATGTCCAGTAGTTGTGAAAGGCACCAAATAAATACAAATTTGTCTTTTTTAATGAATTTATAACAAGTAGTACTCTCACCTGTAGTCATTGTTATCACCTTGCCCATTTACTGAACACAATTTAGTTGCGTTCTTTGCCATGTCCAAAAGTAAAAAGTAAAGAGAAAGTAAAAGTAAAAGAAAGAAATTAGAAGTGAGATACAAGATATTGGAGCTAAAATTTTGTTTTAACAGGATCAAGAAACAAGCAATAATGGAATAGCTGACAGCATTTTTCTTTTCATTGCTATCTACAAAATGTCAAATTGACTTTGGTGTTTCTCAATTGGTTGACTCCCAATACCTGGTTTGCATCCCTATGAAAACAGATTTATATTTTAGCCACCCTCCGCCTCACCAATTTTCTTCATGGTATCATAAAAGTATGACAAAAAGAAAAGTAATCAAAGTATAGAGGAAAAATAATTGCAAGGCCAGGGCAAAGGGGAGTGTAGTTGATGATTTGCTCTTGCAAAGAGCTAGCACGGACACAGCAGGCCAGAAGGCCGCCTATTGTGCTGTAACCATTCCATGATTCACAGAGGAAAGGTAATCATTTTCTTACAGTTAATGGAACACCCACTATTTTCAACTTGTGTGTGTAAAGTGCTGAGTTGTAAATTAAGCAAGTAGAGGGAGAAATAGGCTGTTGATAAATTATTAATTGCTTGTTAACATCAGCCATATTTGTCAAAGTTGATATAAACACTTGGACCATGCTGTCTTGGTTTACATTCTCATCTAGTCAGACCTGTCACTGAGTATGGGTCAATAAAAACAACATGAAAAGCTTTCAGGTTACTTGTGGTGGAATGTAGTGTTGAGTCCGATGCCATTTCGAACCATCACTTCATTCTCACACCTAGGTCTCAAAATTCTTGATGCACCAATGTAAACCAAATAGGGAGGAGCTTTTGTTCCAGCTATTAATTTCACAAATCTCAGAAATAGGTCAGAAGTTTGGGTTGTGCCACCTGTCTCAAAACACCACCTGGAATGTTGGCATGGTGCCATGTTTAAAGGATGACCAATTAAGGTCCAAACAAAAGCATCCCTTTCCCATCTTCTGCTCCAGTGAAGCAAGCAAGCCTTTCAGAAAGGTAATCAATCCTCTCCAAGATTGATTGTGTTTCCCTAGTAACGGTTATGAGCCTCATGTCCCATAACAGAAGTAATGGCAAGTCTCAGTTAACATATTTTAAGATACAATTTCACTTATATTCATTTCAACCCCCTGATTGCAGTTCATCTTTAGATGCACAAAATTAATTACCTCAGCGTTATAGCATTTCTTCTTGATTTGTCCCGTTATCATTTCCCACTTCTTCAAAAACCTTTACGACATACAACTTCTCCTAAATGTCTCTCATTCACTACACACCTACAAGTATTAAATTATTGCAACAGAAAATCATGCAAATATAAATTGTGATGCAGGTTCTGGTGTTTGCTGCTGGTCCTGGTTCCATTGTAGATCACTGGTTTCTGCATTACCATCTAAGAAGAGAGACTAAGTTGTGAGGGCGTAAACACAATTTTGCGTTTTTCCTTCTGCCTTTGAATGTAATTAGCCGAATAACTGTTCTACTAATAGTGAGGACATGCAAACACTTGCTCTGCAAATCAGGAGAAAACAGTATAAACAAAATCAGAAATTGCTGGAAAAACTCAGCAGATCTGGCAGCATGTGTGGAACAGAAGCAGAGTTAACATTTCAGGTCCTATGACCCTTCTCTTTTCTAGCGATTTCTGATTTTGTTTCTGATTTCCAGCATCCACAGTTTTTTTTTGTTTAGAAGGTAGTATAAATTCAATATGTACATCTAGCATACACTTTCCTAATTCATTTGGAAATTATCCATTCTGAAGAAGGCTCATATCCTTCATTCAAAAGCTGTCATGGGCTTTGAGCATAACACTGCACATACTAACCAAACAAGTTTTTCACTGACTTTGTTTTATGATAAGGCATTTGAAAAATTATCAGTGCCTCATTGGCAATTATATCTGTATTTCTATTGTCAAAATCAAAAATTCCTTATGCTATTGATGTTTTAGAGGTTTTACTTTGGCCTTCTTCTTCCAGATGATTTGTTTTTTGTATATTAGCCTTGACCTAAAAGTGAATTAAAACTCTTTATAATCTCAGAGATATGCTCACTACCTCTGATACTTGTGATATTTAATTGGAAAATCCATGAAAATTAGGAAGAAAAATAGCACTTTAGTTTTCCTTGCAAGGGCTACCCTATGGCTCACAGACTTCTGTTTACAAGTTTAAAAATGGAATAACAATGCTTAACCTTTAAGTGCCGAAATTTTTTGAAGGATAGTTGCACTTGAATAAATGATTATAATACAATTTATATTTGCAGTCGCTGTTAAACTGTAAAAACTGCTTGAATTAAGAAAAACATGGCTCAAATCTCTAACAAAACAATATTTCATGATTATATTTTTGTGGTTTTTAATTCTTCTGTTTTATCATAATCCTAGTAACAATGATAGCTGGTTTGTTTGAAGGATCTGGAGCCGCACTCCCAGATTTGAACAGAATTAAATACTGCCCGGGATTAGATGTAATGAATGTGGATAATTCCACTAAAATTTAAAAGGCGCTGTCAGTTACGCACATTATTGAACACATTCTACAGGAGATTTTTGTATGTATTATGCAAATCTGTTCCTTCCTCAAAGACTGTAGACTGAATTTTGCTGTTTACAGGAAAGTCCCACTGGTGGAGATGAAAATGGGAGGTGATACTGCTTTGACTGGCTTTAGGAACAGGAGCAGTATGATGAATTGAATTGAATTAGTTTTATTGTCGCATGTACTCAAAGGAGTATGGTGAAAGGTTTACAAGTCACCACTTATAGTGCCATCTTAGGTACAAGGTATCTAGGTACAGATTCTTCAGTCTAGGTACTTGGGCAAAAAATAGAAAGATAAAGAAATAAAAGGTCCAGCATTACAGATCAAAGGAGTAAATTAGGAAAATAGAGACATAAAAAGTTCAGAGGCTAATGAGCAATTAAGATTGGTAGGCCATGCCAAGAGTTGCTGGGCTAACCAGGGGGCTGGTGCCTCAACAACCTGAACAGTACCACTACGAATGGTGGCCATTACTGAGGGCATCTCAATGACTGGACACCCTTGAAGACTGGTAAGTTGGGTTAGGGACACCAAGGCCAGGCAGCCTGGCTCCAGCAATTATAAGTGTTGATGTTTAGTTCCGGCAGTGCTGTTGCCATGAGGGCAGCAATTGCTACTGGAGGGAGGCCCTTCATTGCTCATGAAAAGAGGCTGCCAGGTTTCACCAGCGGTGCCACTGGGGGCCTCCCAATGCACACAACATGTCCACAGAAGCAGGAAGCAGCTCTTAATTTCCCATTTAAATGGCTCAGTTGGCCTCCCAGTCGGCATCCAACTGCCACCTTTGCAATAAGGCGTGGTGGCAAGGCAATATCAATCTCCCTACCTGCCATCTTCAGCTACTATTTTGCCAATATCTGCTTATCACTCCATGCCCAGATGACCTGAAAAATGCAGCCCAATCAAACTATGTAACAATGTAACAAGTTTGTCTGGGGCATGACTGGATGCAGTTATTTCTAATGCCTTATTGATTTATATTGAATTAGGATAGAATTACCAGCTGTTTCCAGACAAAAGGGCTCCATTATCACATTGACATATCGCCATGCAATCCTTTGTGAAATCTGCAGCATTTGCTCATGCATTTTCACATGACCTTGTTATCCTCAAGATATTCTTCTTGCTGTCAAGTTAAAATACTAATGTCCTTTCAGAATCTTTAGGTATGTAACCCTGTTTTGATGCAATTGATCATTCAAGACAGTAATGTTAGAAAGCAGAGGTTGATCCCCCTCTGATAACTAAAACTGAAATGCCCAAAGTGGAGCACCTTGCCCTATAATCTATTAAAAAGGGGTGTGAAATGAGGTATAATCTGCCTTTCAGCAACTTCTAGTGGTTAAATTAAATAAATCCCTGACCATTCACTTTACAATCAACAAGTAATAATTTATTCTCTAACTCTAACAGTGAACAAGTTAACTAAATTATTAACACACAGAATAAACCCCTTCTAACTACTGACTACTCCTGAATAAAACAAGATTCTAATAGTATGCTGTTCCAATAAATACAAATCCCACTTATATAAAATAAAAAAAATAGAATTTAGTCTCTCGAAATTACAGCCAGGTTATGTGTCTTGCGGAACGTTCTGTGCCTTCTCCGTCAAATGTTCTGTTAGGAATATTAACTAGTTGTGCCGTAGGTACCGTTGAATTAGATAATGCCTTCTCTAAGACTTTGAGAAGATTGTGAGAGCCAGTGATTCTCTCTTGTGAGCTGAGAGCTGTTAACTCTAGCAGATGGCAGTTAGTTCTCCTGTCCTTGTCCAAAAGCTCTCACCTTTTATACCCTTGATGACACATCAATTTTTTACAATAGGATTAGTCCTATGTTGTCAAAACTATCAGATTTGAATTTAATTGTTTTTTTGGTGTCTAAGTGCCTGGTTCAAATTGATTGGCTAAATTCAAAACTTGTGGTCTTGATCACAAAACAAAACTGCTGTTTGGCCTGCTAACTATATGGCCTTTTGATACAAATGTTTCAAGTCGAGTGCTGTCTGTGCACCTGCAAGCTCACACGTTGCGGCCCACAGGCATCCTTTTTGAATTTCTAAGCATAGAAAAAGCACATCATCTTTTAAAGGAACCATGCACTGCTTTCATCCTTAACATTTTACAAACACCAAATTCTAACTTCCTGCCTCCCAATCCACAAGTGCTCTACCCAGCTTTACAACAAAATAAACTTGATTAATACTGTGTGAACAACAAGAAAACCGTACATTCAATGAAAACTGCCAAGAAGAATGGGTTACGTAGAATAATATAAATATGAAGCGCAGAAACAGGCCATTAGTCTATGCCATTTCTTATTCTGTACTTGAGCCTGCTCCCTCCCCACTTCATCTCAACCTGTCAGCATTACCCTCTATTCTTTTCTCCCTCATATACGTATGTCACTTCCCCTCAATAACACCAACATTATTCAATTCAACTTCTCTTTTGTGGTAATGAGTTCCACGTTCTTAGCATTTTCTCGGTAAAGAAGGTTCTTCTGGATTATCTATTTAACTTATTGGCGACTACTTCATATTGATCTGTTTGAGTTTTGTTGTTCTGTACAAATGGAAACAGTCTGTTGGTGCTTATTCTACAAAAAACCATTCAGACTTTCAAACGTAATAACGAATTGCAATCCAGAAGCAGAGGGTTGCAAACTGTTGGAGCAGCCATTATTTAATTGTTCCGATTTACTCACTGAACATGCATTTATAGCCCATTCAAAAGAAATGGTGATTAAACAGTTCATTAGCTGCATGAAGTGTGAAAACGATTATCAAATAAGCACATACTAATTGAACCAGTTTCTGCTGAGTGAGCTTTTGAGTAGGGTCAAATTTATAGACTTATGTCTTAGCTATAGACTTAAACTCCTAAACAGGGGGGCTGGGATTTCAACTCAACGTTATTTGGATCATACAATCTAGGGGAAAGATGTCTTAAATGTGTGAAGAATGGATATCAAACTCCAAATATTTTAGGATGTAATTTTATCATTTTTTAAGTGATTCATCATTATCATTCACATTGTAATTACACTCTCCTGTTATAAACTTTCATCTACTCTTTTATCTATCCCATATTTTGGTGGTAAGGTGGCAGCAGAATAAAATGCTCCATCTGGAGATCTTTGCTCTGCCCATTCCTTTTCTGTTCTTTCTCTCTTTTTTCCTCCTTTTCTGCATTTGTTTTTCAATTTTTTGACTTTGACTTACCCGGAGGGGAAAGGAGTAGCTGGCAGTCCCAGAGGCGAATCCTGGAGCAGGGGCCGGCATGGGGAAGCAGACCCGGAGCGGAGGCCGGCGCGGGGAATCGAGTCCCGGAGCGGAGGCC
>NC_063347.1:38803909-38849608 GCF_021869965.1 Rhincodon typus
CGGAGCGGAGGCCGGCGCGGGGAATCGAGTCCCGGAGCGGAGGCCGGTGCAGGGAGAAAACGAGTCCCAGAGAAAACTTACCTTGGAGCAGCTGAGAGCCGGTTCAGAGCAGACTGGAGGCT
Organism: Rhincodon typus; assembly: GCF_021869965.1. Lineage (NCBI taxonomy): Eukaryota > Metazoa > Chordata > Chondrichthyes > Orectolobiformes > Rhincodontidae > Rhincodon > Rhincodon typus. The sequence goes on from NC_063347.1 coordinate 38,804,032, forward strand.
TGGAGTGGAGCAGGGACAGTTGTTGGACTCCAGTCAGACCACACGTGGAAGTCCTTACGCTGAGCTACTGCAATGTAATGTTTATTTGTAATTTGTTTATCTGACTGTAATGTTTATCCTTTCAACTATGTCATATTTCTAACTTATACTATGAAACACTGTAAAGTAAATGCAAATACTTTTCTTCTTTATTCATCTTTTTGTATCTAAGATTTGTACCTTGGTTGTTTGTACCTAATATGGCACCATAGTCGTGACATTATAAAGCTTTTCACTGTACTCCTGTACTTCTGTACTTGAGTACACATAACAATAAAGGATTTTCCAGTTCTCATTCTAATTCACACATAACTTGAAACACCATTTCTTAACTAAATCTACCCTGACTAAGTAGTCAAATTATCTTTCTTCTTGCTAGAATTTATGATCTATTAGGCATAAGGTTTAAAAAAAAATTGCAAAAATATAGAATTCAATCCAAATCAATACATTTTGAATTTTCAGAAATGTGGAGCTCTTTCGTGGTGTGTTTAGGAAGAAGCAAGCTGGTAATTTGTAAGGGGCTGCTCTCCTTGGAAAATCCAGCCCACCATTTTTGAGAATATGGAGCAGGTTATCGGGTAATTAAAAACAATTTGAAGTTAAATAGAGCAAGAGATTTGGTACAAAAGTGTGACTTTTATGCTGAAATCATTTTGTGACATATTTTTCCAAAAATGTTACTAGATATGATAAATAATAAGCAGTAGAGAAATTATGTTATTGGATTGCTTATCCAGAAACCTTGACCAGTAATCCAAGAAACACAAGTTCAAATCTCATATTGCATTTTGAAGACTTGAATTCAGTTTCTTGAAAAAACATTTGGAAAGAAAATATTGCAACTATTTAGTGATCGTGGAGCTGCCTGATTCTCAGTCTGGTTCACTAATGTCCCTTAGGGAACAGTATATAGCACTTAAATGATGTGTGATTCCAGTCTCATATCAACATGGTAACTTTAACTGCTCTATAAAGTGCCAGCAAGCAACTCAGTTGCATCTAACTACTGAAAAGGCAATAAAGAATAAAATTGGACTGATCACTGGGTCGCAACCACAGCAGTGAACCATGTCACAGCAAAGGTACAGTCAACCTTGCAAAGTCTTCACTGATGTCTGAAGACTGTTATTGAAGTTGGTGCAGTTATCCCACAGAATATTCAAGCAACATTCTGCCATTATCATGTTCACATAATCATACCTATTAATCAACATCCATGACTCATCCATCACCGTCTCTCAGTATGGATTGTCATACAAGTCGGAGGGACCCACTAGGAATGTAGAGGGATAGGTTATAAGCAGGGTGCTTCTTGGGAATCCTGAAGATGAATATATTCGGGTCAAAATGAGTAAGGAGACTTCCTATATTATTCATGTCACCTACTTTTTCTGAGTTCCACATTCCAATGACCAGCTACCACCTTATGTCTCAAATGGCCACACTTAATGAGGGGATCAGCAACTTAACCTTTGAGAAAAAAAACAACAGCAATAAGCATTTGGCAATAAAGACCATTTGCAAATCAACAAAAGCCCAAATGTATAGAGCAGTAGGCATCAGCACGCTTCTGTGCTGCAGAGAGACCTGGACTCTATATTAATAACACATAAAAGCAGAAGAGAAAACACATCAACAATGACTCAACTGCATCCTCTGGAGTCAATAGGCAAACCATCAAAAAAATTGCTAGCATCCTTCTTGAACCAGCTCTACAAACATTGATTCAAAACAACTCCAAAATCCACTTGTATGCTCCAGAAACTGTCCAGCCAGCCACAAATCATCACCCTAATCAAGTGCTATTTTCCCAACTTTGTAATAGCTAGTGTCCCAGGAGAGGACAAAGAAAATACGACAAAAGCACTCTGAATGACTCCCAAAAATGTGGCAGCATTAACATTTCAGAAAAAACGTGAAGCAAATTCTACATCCCAGTACCCACTACCTCAGAGAACATTCAACCCCATGTGTCCAAAAATATGTGGTCAAGAATTGACCCATGGCAGAAAATTGCAACCTTTAATACACGTCATCCTTGAATCAAAAGACAACTGACAAAGTAATGCTGATTCCTCGATGTCAAACACGTTTTGGAGGAAGTGTTTAATGTACCAAGCTTGGCTCAATTTTTGAACCATTGATCAAGCAGGGTAACTCCCAGAGTACTTGGCTGGCAGATTGAGCTTGGAGAAAGTAGCAACAGAAAAAAAAATGACAATAACTTATTTGGCGCCACCATCATTAACTTACCTGGTGGACTGGCCATTATATTATTAGTACCAGTGACTAGTACCAATTTTTGTGGAGACTATATCTCATCATGCCACTGAACACTCCCTGGATTGTGGTATATGGCACTCCCATATGCAATTTGAGAGAGATCAAGACCAAAACATTAAATACAATGTGCCATCAGCAGTAGCAGAATTGTACTAACACATCAATTTGTAAACTTATCAATATGTAAGTTGCTGGCGTACCCCTCACTGCTGTATCACTGTGTGGAGAACTACAATTTCACACAGTGTGCAACTGGCTGACCATACTCAAGTGACTTACATCTTTGCTGTAATTTGTAATCACTTTACTTTGTGGCAGGCGTTAAACACTATACTTGAATACATGATATCTGAAGCACCAAGCTGAGATCAAATGAATTTTTGTAGCTGTAAAATAGTCAGCTACTGTAAATAATGAGCAAAGAAGTATTAAAAACAGCAGTGCAACTAGGTGAAACAGAATGGCTATGGATTTTCCACTTCCTGCTGCTGTGGAGATGAAAGGAAAAAGCAGAAGACTACCATAACATATATGTCAGCTTAGATCTTGCTGAAGAGCAGAGAATACAGACAAGAAAAATTCTGAAGACTTTGAAGACATCCTTTGAACCCTTAATTAATGCTACTTATGAATGGTATGTGTTTAAAATCAGAACTCATGGGGAGAAAGAGACTATTAATCACTGCATGATTGTATTGATATATTCAGTTGAATCCTGACTGTTTGGAAAACAGAAAGGTAATCTCGCCTGGGATACAATTGTTATGGGTTTAAGAGATACATCTGTTAAAACATGACTGCTGAGAGAGCAGAAACTTGCTCTCAAGGAAGGTGTTGACATGTGAAGAACCTCTGAGGTTGCCAGTTATTAATTCAAGCATATTAATAGGAGAACAGACAAGGTTTTGCACTATGTTGGACATATTCCAAGCAAATGATGACAACATATTGAGAAAATGGTACAAATATTTGCACATTAGCCAGCAGAAACAACTCAAGTATTGGATGTAAATATTGCAGAGGACAAAAGAAAAGAAAGCATGTCCGGCCTAAGGAAAGTGGTATTCTTAGTGTAAGAAGTTGAATTACCCTGCATCCAATAGTTAACTAGAATGCAAAGCAACTGCAAGCCAATAAAGGTGCAAAAATGTCAGCCAATCATTCTGATGAAACACACTATACCACCCAACCTGGTGGAAATGTCAGGTCTGAAGGTGATAAATGGTTTGTGACTGTTAGATGTTAATTGCAAAAGTTGAGCATCAAGTGAATGTAAAATATCAGTGCCATATGCAAAGTCATAAGCTTCACAGATGCTACCAAAAAACTGAAGTCCTTGGAATGTAGAGGCTAAATGATGGAAGAACAAATGGATGAATAAAAATCAGGGGTTTTGGATAGGAGACATCAAGCAAAATCCACTTATGTCAACTGAAACAAGTTTAAAGATTTGACTGATACCTCAGTGCATGCCAGAAGAGATTTTCAGCATTTTAGAGGGAAGTTATTGATTGCTGAACAGATCCTAAAAGCTTACAATGATGTCTGAACATTGTATATGAGATTGTGAGATGAATTCTGCCAAGGAGAGTTCTGGCTGCCCTCAAGTCCAGCCTAAAAGACTGGATAAAAGAACAGGAAAAGAAGTAATCAAGCACAAGATAATTTCTACCAGCATCATATCCGTAAGTAAAAAAGCAAAACTAAGAGTATGTATTGATTCAAAGGATCCCCCTGTCAAGCCTTGAGGGGATCTCATTATGCAATGCCATCTGTTAAAGATATTTTGCCCCCCTTTATCAAGGCAAACATCTGTACTACCCCAGTATGAGGAATGGTCATTGGCAACTGAAGGTCTAAGAAGTCTACTGCTTTCAAACTGGAGTCTGGAAGCCAGCTAGGGAGTACAGATGGTTGTGCATACTGTCTGACATTTACAATCTTCCAGAGGCGTATCACCGCAGACCACATGAGATAGTCAGCAATCTTTTCACAGTGGAAGCTGTTGTGAATGATCTGCTAGCCTATAAATGCGGAGACATGATGAAAGATGCCATTACAGACCACAACCACAATCTAGTGTGATTGATAGAAAGAGCTTACCAGATGAAGTTGAAGCTGAATATGAAAAAGATGTAATTGAAGATATCTTAAGTCAATACATTGGTCACGTACTGACAGGAAAAAGTCTTCACCCAGATCCTGACAAGGTGGAAGCAATAGCGGAGATGCAGTACCCAACAGATGTGAAAGTAGTGCAATGACTTGTTGGATTTGTGAATAATTTACCAACATTCTTGATTATTGAACCATCAATATATCATCAGCATCTTAAAGACTCATGTCACTAAGAACTAAATGCTTTAGAAATAATCAATGAAATGCATAGGTAGACACTGATGAAAGTGGGACAGACTAGAGTTATTACTGTTTTGTTCAGGAATGATAATGTTTCTTTATTGATCATGTATTTTGGGTAATTGCTGAAAGGAAATGCATTTTGTCAAAGCTTTTTGTCTTGCACTCATCAGGACAATTCACAAGTAATACCAGCATAAAGGGAAATAACATTCATACTTTACAAGAGGAGGATGTTGATTGGTTGGCAAGTGGATTCTGATTGATGAAGGTATTGCCATGGAGTATCAGCCAGCCAGTGATGACTAACAAGCTTTGTTTAAATATTAAACTAGGACTATTATCAGTCGAGGCATTGTCCTGAAAAATGAACCAGAGATGGCTGTCACCTATGTTGTTGAGCTGCAATGTAAATACAACAACATAAAAGAAGCTCAGCACTATCCAAAAAACAAAGTAGCTTTACACCTGATCATTCATTCTCTCCATTATTGGGTTCTGTGCCTACAATATGTACGATGCACGTTATATGCATAGCAGCAAACCACCAAAGCTACTTTGGCAAGCACCTCCAAAACTCAATCTTGACCACCTAGAGGAACAAGGGTATCATGTGCCTGGGTATAGCCATCGTCTCCAAGTCACTCAATGTCCTGAGATGTTCCTCAGTCAAATCCCCATCTCTAGAAAACCTATCACAACCTTTACAAGAGCATCTAACAATGAGCAGGAAATTTCAAACTTTCCAGCAATACCCACAAACTGAAAGTTAATACCAAAAATAGCTTACAATCAGTCAAGCTCCTTGTATTTTGGAATATTTGCCGAGTGTTGATTAATCTACAGTAGGAGTTCCTTCACTAACAGTGATTTTCTTTTGTTGGCTTAACACATATATGTTCAATTTAGATGGTGCACTGAATAAAATCCTTTTGATAAGTGTTAGAATAACAATTGACATTTTGGCATATGGAGAGCTGAACTTCTTAAATAATGGACAAATCATTTGTCAGCACCTGCAACTAAGGAAAATGATTTGCATTGTGTAGCTGTTTGTGAAAAAGTAATTGATTTTTAAGTGATGAGAAACAGGATTACATATAATAAAATTTAATCACAAAAGAAATACATCTAGTGCAATTAAATGGGTTACTGATACCCAATCAAAGACCAAGTTTAATGTCAAACTGGGGACAATTTTAAAACAAAACAGTAGACAACTAATTACTGTTTTCTTTAATGTTGAGGCAACAAGGCTTTAATTTGAGGATTCTGTTTAGGTGCATATCAATTTGACAATTAACTCACTTACTGGTGGTGCGATGTCACAGTTCACTCGGAATCTACATTGCTGTGGCAACAATCACTTTTACATGCATGCTGTATTCTGGAGCTGTGCTAGTGGTAGAAGCTCTAGCTTCCCTTTTCACTACATGACTGACCAGAAGTCGCTTCTGTTCTTACAACCTGTGTTAGAAATATTTCAGGGTGATACAGAACCTGTTTGGTCACGTTATGAACATATCTCCTTAGCATTCACGTCCTGGGTTGAGCCTTGATCCCAGAGCTTTTGCAGCGATGCTACAACTGCGTTACAAGATTTCCAATCATTTACTAGAGGTATCCAATCAGTATAAAATGCTGCCAAATGGCCTGGTAGGTAATAGAATGTATCTCATTTGCATTACAAGTACTTAATTATCAAAATCAATCATGTTATTTAATCATTGAACCGTAGTTCATGGATTCACTTTGGAATATTAATGCAGATTAAGCAATCCACCTCTCCTGAAATTTTGCTAGTTGGGATGGAAAATCAGATAGTGTTTTAATAATGTTTTAGCCCCTATCTTTGACATACTTTCTGTTCTGAGAGCATTCCTGCATTGAATTTGCATGACTGTGATCCTAGTTTTGGGGTATTTTCTCAGAATTCACTCCTGGTCACTTATGGAATCTGCCATGTGTTATGTGGTACCAATTAAGAGTTTTTTGAAGTAGTTCACTGCCATCAATCCTTCTTTTCTTTGGTGTATCCAGTGATGAATGTTAGAGTTTATCACTTTAGAGTATCTAGAGAAGAGCCACTGTTCTTAGATAACAAGTAGATTTATTGCATGATAGCAATAATGGCAACTACATTCAGTCAGACACAGTTACTAGGATCTTTGGGAACTGGTAGAGATGCACCAGTTTCCTCTGAACGTTAGTGTAGAACTCCCTGTCTCTACCCATAGATTGTGTGATAGCAGTAGAATGGGTGGAACCAATGAAACATGTTAGGCATGGACCAGTTAGACACGAAGGATCTATTTCCTTGCTGTATGAATCTATGACTCCATGACTCAGGAGCACAAATACTTTCAAAGCAATTCTCTCGTACAAAAATTTTCAGCAGGGCTTTGATCCATTGCTAATGCATTGAAAGTGGAAACAGAATGGATATTTTCAATTTATATTCATGTGAGAAAAATTGAGGTGATAGACAAACCATTGTCATGAGGAAGGAAAAATGACAATTCACATAACTCTATTTAACTAGGACAATGAAGACAAAATGACAGGATGTTAATATTGTTATGATTTCTGAAATAACCACCAAATTTATGTTATAACCCCAAACAAGATCATCAGTGGACTAAAGGTGAGATCCCAAGGATTACTAAAAGAATAAAGCCACAAAATTCCACAGTTTAGACCTAACAAAATAATTTTACTATAGAAGTTAGAACAGGATACAATCTACATGCAATCTACAATCTATTTCTAACACTAAGAATAAAAATGTGGTATACTTGGGAAATAAATTGTGATCCAACATCACATAGCAGATATTAAACAACAAATGTGATTGAAACATATTTAATGTATTTCTCAGTAATTCCCCTGGATTTTAATGACACAATCTCTTATGAGTCTCATTAAACTTTACAATAGATTACAATGCTTTATTTTTGCTAACCTGGCCTTGGAAACTCCCTCTCAAGAGCTGTACTGTTATGGACCAGCTCAATGTCAGCTTTTGTTCCAGTCAACATCCTGTCCTGGGTCCATACAACTTCTCAGTTTAAAATTCAATAGTCACCCATTTAAAACAGAGATTATGCAAAATGTTTCCTCTCAGTGTGTCATTCGCAGGTTGGAAACAGAATCCTTGAATATATTTAGCCAGAGGTTGACAGATTCTTGGTAAGCAAAGGGGTGAAAGGATATCACATCTAGGTTTGAAGTTGCAGTTAGATAAGCCATGATCTCATTGATTGGCAGGTCAGGCCAAATGGCCTACTCTTGCTCCTTGTTCATATATCTGTACACACAACCCAAGTGTTCGTCCTTCTCATTAGCTGTAGGTGTAATTCTACCTTGAAGTTCATAGTTAGAACTCAAACAAGATAACTTCACATTTTGTGACGACAAGATCAAAATAGTTTCTATGAGTGCCAATAATGTTTCTGTTTCCTGATTTAAAAGCTTTCTTTTAAGAATGTTATTGAGCTGCTTTTCATGTTCCCCTATACATGTGCTGTATCCCTGCTGAATTTGATCACTGAACACTCTGATATCTTTACATTCTCCTTATTCAATTCAAGTATGCCTTATTTAATTCTTTCCAAGTACTATTCATGACATCCTCATTCTGGACTTGTGATTTTCCTTTCCAACACTTCTAGTCTCCCATGCAATTTAGAAACCATATCCTGCAAATCCTATTAGGGTCGTAAGTGGTCTTTGATTGTATCTGTAAGTATGCACTGCCAAGTTGCCTGGATTCCTGTTGACAATCCTGTATCTCAACACGGTAAGCATTCCTGGTTTGATATCAGGTGTCACTGACCCTTCAAAGTCACTTTGTAGCCACAGTCCTTTCCAATCGAAGAACTTATCTGGCAATTCTGCAGGTTCATATATGGCTTCCGTTTTGTCCATTATTGATGTATTTACACCATTACCTCTGCTTGAACTAGATGACAAATAAACAAAGAGTTTATTCTCAAAGGAAGCTTCAGAATTGGGCATTCCTTCCCAGATGGTTAAAAAAACCATACTGTACCCAATAACATTTCCCAATACAACATGTATAAATTTAATAGCAGTTTTCAAACAATTCCAACTACACAAGGCATTCTTTATCCGAGCACAATTTAAATTTATTTTATGCAATGGGAAAGGCGCACACTTCCAATTAATGCCCTGTATTAATTCATTTGATTCAGTGAACTCTCTGAAGTTAGGTCCAGGCCCTTCGAAACATTAAGCTCTGAGCCAAACTATTATCTCTTGGGATAATAATCTTTTGGGCTCTTTTGTAGACAAAAATGGAATTACTTTCCCCTTATAATTCTTGGTATCCATATCTAGTCCTACTATAAAAGTATTAAATACAATGGGTTTCTTTGCTGTTTTACTTCCTGATGCAACATACCCTTTGAAAATTCCTCCAATGGGCATCAGTGCCGTTGCTTTAGCATCCATTTCCTTTATCAAATCTGTCCTTTCTTATGATTCCTGAAGTGTTCCAATTACTCCCACCAGTTTACCATTCCATTTCCAATAATTTGTTTTTCAATGCCCCGTCTCAGGGCAGTAAAATCATGCTCGTTTGCTTTTATTCTCTGTATAATCATTTTTTTGATCAACTATCAAGTGTAATTTTTGCCTTCCCTTCAAAGCCATATTTTTCTATATTCCTCCAGATGTCCTAATAATAAAAGCAAAATCCTGGAAATCTGAAATAGAAACAGAAAACAGTGGAGAAATTCAGCAGTTCTGGCAGCATCTGTGGAGCAAGAAACTGAAATAATTTTTCAGGTCCAATGTCTCACCTTCAATACTCCAAACACCCTGTAAATTTCCATGTAGTGTCATATAGCACGAAAACAAACCCTCCGTTCAAACCAGTCCATGCTGAATATATCCCAAACTAAACTAGTCCCACCTGCTTGTTCCCAGGCCGTATCCCTCCAGACCTTTCCAATTCATGTACTTATCCAATTATCTTTTAAAGGTTGTGTCATAATCTCCAAGTTACGTTGTGATCCCAGACCTCACTGCATTTTCCAAGATGACGGTGGAGTAGGGCTCCTGTCTGGAGCTCATCTGCTCCGACTGCTTTTCCCTCTTCCTATTTCTTCTTTTCTCGCTTGTTTTTTTTTCTTTCTTTCTCTTATTTCTTTAGTTTTATTTTCTTCCTCCACTCACCTTCTGCACATCTGGAGTGGCACCAGGGCGAGACTCTGCAGCAAAACAGCTAATGCAGCAACACAGTGTGGCAGCAACTTGTGCCCAGCGTGAGTCAGGATGGCAGCCAGAGGTGAAGGATGGCGGCGGTGGTGAAGGATGGTGGCGGTGGTGAAGGATGGCAGCCAGAGGTGAAGGATGGCAGCGGTGGTGAAAGATGGCAGCCAGAGGTGAAGGATGGCAGCCAGAGGTGAAAGATGGCAGCCAGAGGTGAAGGATGGCGGCGGTGGTGAAGGATGGCAGCCAGAGATGAAGGATGACGGCGGTGGTGAAGGATGGCGGTGGTGGTGAAAGATGACGGTGGCGGCGGTCGGTCGGTCGCGAAGGATGGTGGCAGCTATGGTCAGCGACGAAGTGGTGGTCAGGGCCAAAGCCTTGCAAGCAGCAGTGAAGCCTGGTGTGCCCAATGGAGGTCAGCAGCGACAGTAGGTGGCGAAGGCATTTAGCGAACACAGGCATGTCTTAACCCAGCATGGGTGAAAGCATGCCCAACGGAGGGAAGGGCAAGCCCTCTTGGGAAAAGCACAGCTTGGACCGTCTGCAGGCCTTAAAAAAAAGACTGTAATATTTGATTTTTTAACTTTATTTCTTTGTTTTAACACTTTTATACAAAGAAGACTGCAATGCTGAACTTCCTAACTTATTTCATTATTTTTCTACTTCTGTAACTAAGATTTCGTACCTAGGTACTTTATACCTAAGATGGTGCTGTGTATCGCGACATTGTACACTTTTCACTCTTACTGTTGTACCCTATATTTGAGTGCATGTGACAATAAAAGCTAAATCTAAATCTAAATTCTGACTGTCAAATTTAAGTAATGATCCAGGTGCAATCATCAAATTATGCCTTAATTTGTTTAGGGAGCAGTAAACTTTTAAAGTTGATCAAAGCTTTACTATATATAATAGAACAGTAATAAAATCTACATTACATGTATAGCTTACTTATAACACCTAGCATTAACGTGTGGTAAACATCTGTGATAAACTGTGATTGAAAATCTCACGGCACAGATTGAATGTCAAATGTGATCAGGTGTGTTTTCAAAACTCAATACCCTACACACATAATTATAATTCTTCATTTTTGCCAATCCAGTCTTCATACTCCCTGTAAAGAATCATTCCATCATGGATTGAATCAACAACTGCACTGTTTCTAGTCAGTCACATTAATGTCCTTTGTCTACATTCCCTTTTACTCTGATAACTGGCCCCCAAACCCCCACCCTGCCCCCAACAGTACTTTTTCACCAGCATAACACCAGCATTTCACTGACATTTAGCTTCACCAAGCTGGGCCCTTCCTGTGTTTTTCTCTGAGCTCTATTTTGTTCAGTTGAATCAAGAAATACTGCCAATGGCTTTGCAACCCGCACCATCAGTTGTATTTATCTGTTTGTGGCACCTGGCTTCTTGTAAGCCATCCTCACTTTCAAAATCTTTCCTAAGCCCTCACTGCAACATTTAACTTCCTACTTACTTGTAGAATTTGTTCTAAGCCCAACAGCACAGATATTCTTGAGACTTGACTCATTGGTTCCGACAGCAAACCCCGCGCAGTTCAATTACTTTCCCTGCAGGATAGCTACAAATCTGCACTTCTAGTGTAGATCCTACTCTCTGTCTCCCTCAGATCTCACTAACTGTCTGTAATCTTGAACTGTTCTTCAGTATCCTTGAACTATCCTGAGGAACCTATTGAAAATATTGTAATGTCCTTCATCTATTGCTGGATAAATTAAATGTTACCACCAAGCTACTCTTAGGACTGAGTGTACTCTGTGTGCTACTTTATCAGAGAATGTAGGCTTCCCTGGGAAATTGGATACACAAGAAATTGATTCCATCACGGTATAAATTTAACAAATTAGAGATTATTTGGAAATGAGATTGAAAGTTATCAAGATGAGTATACATAATAATTGCAAAATACTTCACAGTACAAATTGATCTCTTGTTACAGGGACTGTGTAAATCTTATCTGAAGCAAACAGCCAACTAAACTGAAAATCATGCCTGTGATGATGCTTACAAGTTTGGATTAAATAATTTTGATATTAGAGAGCTGTCGTGTGAATCTTTATGTCAGGAGACTAAAGAAATTGTAGATTTTAGTTCAAGAAGCATGGTTCACATGGGTGGACTGGGGTTCATGAACTGAGTGAACCTTTATTATATTACATGGACTTATATTCATCGTATCAATTTGGTGCAACCACACTCTTTAAATCAGATCTGTCTATCTCATCACCATCCTCTTTGATCTCTCTGAACGAGATGAAATGATAACTTTACCTAATTTGAACCTGTGACCCTGTCCAACTCTCAGGACAAGACTTTTTATTTCGAAGTTAAAGTACAATGGTGAACATCTTGGTTAGAGTCACATCTACCGGAGCCTGGACTGAGCTATCTCATATATGCACCTCACCTCGATTGTCTATACCAGTGAGACATTGCGTGAGTGAATTGGCAAATCATGTGTACTGAGTGAGCAGGAAATTCTCCCGCTGGCAGGACCTTCCAGGGTAATTGGGTTCTGGTGCTATATTTAAATGCCAGCTTGGCCCTACTTTACTCAGTGGAAGCCAGGAGAATCTATTCAGCCTCTGCTGGTTATCACCAACAGTGAAAAATACCTTGTAAGAAACAGAGGCTTGCCGTTTGATTCAGTGACATCTCCTAACAAAGGTTCTTGAATAAAGCCATTGGCAGAGGGCAGATCCTTTTTCTAGATCCAGCACCAGGAGGCCATCTCATCAAACCCTTCTGCTTGGGACTAAATAGTAGTCCAGTGCAGTGCCAGTGACTGTCACAAATGGACCCAGCCAATGTACAAGAAGGAAATGATCTTCTGCACTCCACAAGGATAAGTAGCACCATCTTCTCTCTGCTATTTCACACTCACAGGATCATCACTGCACAACCGTCTCACAAAGATTCAAAGCCTGCAGGTCTTAGTATCACATGCGTAATGTGTGTTCAAGGACTCACACCCACTTCATGCTCCCAAACTACTAACCCTTCCTGGCCACTGCAATTCCTACTCACCCACTGGGAATAGCTTGTCACCTTGCATCATTATCCATACTCACAAATTTCTCCTGCACGCATTTCCATCTTGCTCAATGCTCTCTTCATTTCATTGCAGGAAAAGCTGATCCACAATGCTGGAGAAGGACCATGCCAATTGCCCCTTTGATAAAAGGGCAGTAGAACTGGCCAGGGAAGACCAGGACCATTCCTGTGGCAATAGGGAGATAGGCATATTTCAGGAACCAAGTAAGCAACATTGCTGTTCTTCTTAGATACAAATGAAGACAAGTACATTTGATCTGCATAAGCTATTGTGCATCTACAATAAATAAGGTTTTCTCTTCTCATGACACTAGTGGACTAGCGGCAACCAGTGCAAGAAGAAGCTGCAGCCCTGATCTCCTCAGCATCAGCACGATGGCATGGTGGCTCAGTGGTTAGCACTGCTGCCTCACAGCGCCAGCAACCTGGGTTCGATTCCACCCTTGGGGCCCGTCTGTGTGGAGTTTGCACATTCTCCCCGTATCTGTGTGGGTTCCTCCGGGTGCTCCGGTTTCCTCCCACAGTCCAAAGATGTGCAGGCTAAGTGGATTGGCCATGCTAAATTGCCCGAGTGTTCAGAGATGTGCAGATTTGGTGGGCTATGGGGAATGGGTCTGGGTGGGATGCTCTGAGGGTCGGTGTGGACTTGTTGGGCCGAAGGGCCTGTTTCCACACTGTAGGGATGCTATGATCTATGACCAGCATCGTGTCTGAGGAGGAAGCTGATGAAACTTCAGAGCAAACACCATTAGGTGTTCACCTATACCCTGTAAGAGCACAGAGACAGTTGACTCAATGGGTACATTAGCTCAAGTAGACCCAGTGACACAATCTCATGACAACATCGCTGGTACAGGTCTACAGCTGTGGAGGAAGAAATGACTGGAGCCCTTGGTACTCACAGGACTGCCAGCAACCAGCATCTGCTGAACTTTGAACATAAGTGTGGCCTCTATACTCAATCACAACTGACATGCTAGCTTACGGGGGTTGGGGGCGGGGGTGGGGGGACTGTGCGAGGTGGGGTGCGGTGTGGGGGAGAGTGGAGTCTACCAAATCAGGCTTGTCTACAATAAGCCCTCAAACTGGAATGAACAATAAAAGAGTCTGTCCATGTTTTGACCACTATGGTAGCTCCAACATGTGAATTCTCATTTGCCTTCAAGGAAAGACGGTGGCTACCTTGGAGATCCACATCATGCCTAATGCTCAATCGCTGTGCTCGGACCTGAATGCTATTACTCAATATCAAAAGTAAGGTGAGACAGGGATGAGGCACCGTGGTCTCATTCCAGGTTCCTCCAAGAGACAGGAACCAGCAGGCAGCCACAGGGAGGAGGACTGACAGATGGGCACCCTGGCAGCTCCTTCTCAGTACTCTCCAGTGGCACCCTGCTTCTCCATCTCACCTTTGCACTCAACAGTGTGGGACCCTCTATGCCCCAAGTCCCTGAAGGATACCCAAAGTTCCAGCTTTGATTCCCCACTCCAACCTTTTGCAAAGTAACTGGGGTGTACAGTGGTGCCCCATCCACCCAGCTAAGTTGTTTGAGGCTGCAGATTCAGACCAGGAAGCTGCAGATGTGTACCCAATGTACACATGGAATGCAGACTCCTCAAGGCCATAAAAAGGACAGGTGAATGGATGGTATGGGCTACGTTGACATGCTGCTTAAGTGGAAGTTGAAGGCAGATGGTTAGCATTTTATAACCACTGTACTCCTGTTCACCAGAGCCCTTCAGTTGACATCTTATTCCAGCCATCAGCGCTACCATCCTTCAGAAAAAAAAGGTCAGTTACTCCTATCACTTTGGGTGTTGTCTTGTTGGTTTGATTTGATTTATTATTGTCACATGTACTGAGATGCAGAATAATACTTTTCACTGTATTCTATCCAGACAAATCATACCTTACGTAAGTACATCAGAACAGAATGCAGAATATAGGGTTACAGCTGCAGAGAAGGTGCAGAGAAAAATCAACTTTAATATATGAGAGTTCCATTCAAAGGTCTGTGCATTCAGCAGCTGATTTTCAGATCAAAAATGATGAACTTTTAGGCTTTGCATTCATTGCAGTGTGTTGCAAGCTTCTCCATAACCCACATCATCCCTTCCAATCCTCTTCCTTACTGTATTGAAAGCCCTGGTTTCCCAATGACCTTTTACCCTGCCCATGCTCAGCTGAACTCTTTTATGTTTTGATCAATGTCGGTGTTTTATTCCTGAGCTCCTCACAGTCAAGGTGCCGCCGCACTTGCTGGCTTTGATTCCCCACTCCAACCTTCAATAACAGTCACTCCCCTTCCCTGCCAATCTGGAGGTCCCTGTTTGCTCTGCTTGTTATTGTTGTGCCTCAAGTGACCAGAACTGGATACTAATTTTACACTTTACAATAATACAGAAATGTTATAAAGTACAGAAAGGATTCTCTCTCTATAAAATAGAAGATGTGACCTAACAAAAGGCTTAAAAATTATGAAGGAGTTCAATTATGAAGATAGTTTTGAGAAGAAGTGTTCAAAACTAGCGGTCAGGAATATATGATATTTAGTAATAAATCTAATAGGAAGTTCAAAAGCAAATAGCTTTACCCGAAGAGTGTTGAGAATACAGGGTGGGCTAGAGTGGTTGAGGTGAATAGCATAGATGCCTTTAAGTGGAAAGCTAAATAAGTGTTTTTTAATTCTTTTATTAGATGTGAACATTGTTGACAAGGCCAGCTTTTGCTGTCCATTCCTAATTGTCCTTAGGAACTACATAAAAGGAGAAAGGGTAGAGGTTTGTGCTTATAGGCTGAGTTGAAATTGGTTGAGGAAACTGGAAAACAGAAACACTGGCATAGACTAGACAGACCTCATTCTAAGTAATATTCATTTGAGGAGTTTTATCAAAAATGCCATGTTTTGTACAGAGAGGAGGGCACAATTTCCTCAAGCTCTCGTATTGTCAGTCATACTGGTATCTCTAACTTTAAATGATTCACTTTTGTCATCAAAAAGTTGCTAAAATGATCAAATTGTGAACTGTGTGATAAAATACTTGTGTACAAATTGATGCAGATTCTCTTTTGAGAAAACGTTTCCTGACAGCCAACAGGCAACATTCGAGGTGAGTTTACAGTTTGGGTTGGATATGGCTGCTCCAAAGAAAAACCTTCAAAAGTGTCTCCGCTGGAATCACAGAAACCAACGTACCAGTGCCACTGCTAAATCCTCATCTGAAAATATTTACATAAATACCATATTTCTGAAGTTTTACACTATCCCTTTACATTTTTCTTATTAAATATGTTTCTGATCCCACTTTAAATGACCATGCCTCCTTCAGGCCCTCAGTAAGAATGTTGAGGTTGGTTGGCTCGCCGAGCTGGTTTGTTGTTCCGCAGATGTTTCATTACCATGCTTGGTAACATCCTCAGTGCAGCCTCTGATAAAGCGTCGGTGTGTTTTCCCGCCTGGTTTTTAAACT
Source organism: Rhincodon typus (assembly GCF_021869965.1). Taxonomy (NCBI): domain Eukaryota; kingdom Metazoa; phylum Chordata; class Chondrichthyes; order Orectolobiformes; family Rhincodontidae; genus Rhincodon; species Rhincodon typus. The sequence continues at coordinate 38,820,508 of NC_063347.1, forward strand.
CTGGGGTCCGTTGCGATGGATTGCCTCACTTCCGGGTTTCCTCTGTAGTGGAATGTATATGGGGCCGAGTTCAATGCGTTTATTAATAGCATGTTTCGTGGAGTGCCATGCTTCCAGGAATTCTCGTGCTTGTCTCTGCCTAGCCTGTCCCAGGATCTTGGTGTTGTCCCAGTCGAAGTCGTGGTTCTCCTTGTCCATGTGGATTGAGATGAGTGAGTATTGGTCGTGTCTTTTTGTAGCCAGTTGGTGTTCATGTACTCTTGTTGTTAGTTTCCTTCCTGTTTGTCCGATGTAGTGTTTCTCGCAGTCTCTGCAGGGGATCTTGTAGAGGACATTGGTCCTGTCCATGGCGGGGAGTGGGTCTTTAGTTTGGATGAGCACTTGTTGTAGGGTTGATGTGGATTTGTGTGTCACTCTGATGCCCAGCGGTCGTAGAAGTCTTGTGGAGTGTTCTGACATGTTCCTGATGTAGGGTAGTGTGATGAGTGTGTCAGGGCATGTAGAATCTTTCTGATGCTGTTCCTGTAGGCATCTCCTGACCCAGTTCTTTGGATATCCATTATCCTTGAACACTTGGAAGAGGTATTCCTCCTCCTCTTGGCGTAGTTCCATGTTGCTGCAGTATGTTGTTGCCCTTTTAAATAGTGTTCGCACGCAGCTTCGTTTGTGTGTGCTGGGATCGTTACTATTGAAGTTCAATACCTCGTCTGTGTATGTGGCTTTTCGGTGTACTTTCATTTGCAGTTCCCCATTTGTCTTGCGCTCTACCATGATGTCCAGGAATGGGAGTTGTTTGTTCTTCTCCTCCTCTCTGGTGAATTTTATTCCGGTGAGGGTATTGTTTATGAGTTTGTGTGTCTCTTCTAATTTGGTCCGTTTAATGATGGCAAAGGTGTCGTCGACAAAGGTAGCGTATCCATAGTTTAGGTTGGATTTGCGGAAGGGCAGTCCTTTCCGGTCTTTGCATCACTGCTTCTGCTATGAGTCCGGAGATCGGCAATCCCATGGGTGTCCCATTGATTTGCTCGTATGTTTGTCTGTTGAAGGTGAAGTGGGTGGTCAGGCATAGGTCGAGTAGTTTAAGCATGTTGTCCTTGGAGATGGTTTCACTGGGGTCGTGTTCTTGTTCAAGTAGTGTTGTCATTGTTTCCCTTGCTAGTGGTATGTCTATTGACGTGAATAGGGCGGTGACATCAAACGATATCATGGTCTCTTCGTCCTCTATCTTTATGTCTTTGATGGAGTTGAGGAAAAAAAAAGTGCACAGGCCGGAAGTCCCCCTCAGACCCATAGTCTCCCTACCAGGCACTCCATCGCACAGATTAGCCAGAGAACTACAAAGAAGACTCAAGCACCTAGTCAACAAATCACCCCACTCCATCCACTCAGCCCAAGAACTCCTCAACTCCATCAAAGACATAAAGATAGAGGACCAGAGTTTAAAAACCAGGCGGGAAAACACACCGACACTTCATCAGAGGCTGCACTGAGGATGTTACCAAGCACGGTAACGAAACGTCTGTGGAACAATAGACCAGCTCGGCGCGCCAACTAACCTCAACACCCACAACCCGAGCTACAGATCTACTCCAAAACCTTAGAGACCTCAGTAAGAATGTGTTTTGTGAGCTTCTCTGTTATTTGTCCTCAGTCTATGTCAGCCTCTTACCAGACTTTCCAACAACAGAAACAATCGTTCATTGTTTATATTCTCAGAAACATTCATATTGTTGAAACTCTCCACTCCTCTCCCCTTTAATTTCCTCAGTTCTGGTGAAAAATTGTTTAGTCCATTGTTCATAAATAATCAGTAATACTCTAGCAATACTTCACAATATATTTTTCTAAATCTCTCAATAACCATACTACATGCGTTGTGAAAATCCCAACATTCCATGTGTTACAGTTACAATTCCTCTTACAAATTTAATGTTATATCATTGCTATTGGATTCAATAACCCTTTTTTTTATATGACTCAGAATCTCACTTCCATTGTCATGGCCTTTTCTGTCTTTGCCTTCAGCTTATAGATGTATGTAGCTGTAATCCGACCTCCCCTATTCACCTACGTTGTTAAAAATTTACCAAGAAAACCAAATTTCAAATGATCACCACAATTGATATCACAGTGCAAAGAGGTTTTGATGAATACTGGACAAAGATCGATGTTTGCCAAAAGTGACATAGATACGTACTTAGGGACTAGTTCTCTGCAAACAAAAGGAATATGCTCAAGTCTCATGCCTATTTTGAATTAAAGGCTGACCTAGATTTTTAATCAGTGAGGGAAACAAGGGTAATGGGGAAAAGCAGAGAAAGTGGAGTTGAGGAATGTCAAATCAGCTATGATCTCATTGAATGGTGGAGCAGACACAATGGGCTGAATGGCCTATTTCTACTCCAACATCTTATGATCTTATAGTCCAACGATCCTCGGTTGCTTCCTAAATCACATCCCTCTGTCAGAATGCAGAAATATGGCTGTTGTTGATGATTCTATAATATTCAGCTTCATTTACCACTTCTTCAATCATCACACAGATAAACAAAGTGCAGAGAGAAATTCAAATTTGTGCTAGCAATTGTCAGATAACATTCCCAGCACAAAAAAATACAAACAATAATTGTCTCCACCAAAAAAGAAACCCCAAACCTTACTGTTACTTTGAATGAGATCAGCCACCACAATACTGAAAAGTAGCCACCATTCAGTTCACTTAATTGGCCCCGAATTCAATATCCGCCCACCTCAGTTCCTAAGGGACTCTGCCTGCTGTACGTATTAATTCCCCAAGTTTAGCATTGTCCAGTCTTCTACTCCCAAGAAGGATAAGGAATAGCAACACTATCAACTGCAAATTCCATTCCATTTCACATGCTACTCTAGCCTTGCGTATATTCTTTTGTTTCCTCACCATCACTGGGTTCAAATGCTCTAATTCCCTGCTATTGTGGGTACATCATAACCACAATGCTGCAGCAATTCGAAGTGAAAGTTTGCCATTACCATCTAAAGGCAACTAAGGGTGGGCAAGAAATGGCAACATTCCCCCAAAACCTAAGACTATTTTTTTTTTTAATTGTGTAAAACAATCTTCTTGTGTGACAAGTCAACAAATAGTTTTGGAAAATTCATATGTATATCTTTTTACAAAACTGTGAGTGTTTCAAAAGAAGTGGTTCAGTCACATTTCAGTTACTGGGAGCCAAATGATTGGTCCAAATTATGGACAAGATTTTCAGCCAGGTGCTGAGACAGCAATTTCATGTTGCCTGTCATTATGCCAATTCAGTGCTAGGATCCTAACTTTGAGTGATCTTTTAAAAGCAAGGTCAGGGTTGAAATGGCTACTTGACTGCAAGCAATGGGTAACTAACTGATGCAATTTAAGGGACCTACCAAGGCTCCTTGCCCATTCTGACTGAGATTTCTAGATGACATGGGGGTTTCATACATTGGGCCAAGCATGGCCAGTGGATCATGGCAGTCTCAATGTAGCGAAGGTGGACTGCAATTAATCCTGCCAGATTATTGCAGCTCAGTTCGAGAGTTATGGAAAGGGGAGCAGGTGAAGCGGAGAGTGGGTCTGGAGTGGGGGGAGGGTCAAGCCCAGTGGCATGTCTGAGGCAGGGTGCCACATCTGGAGGGGCAGGTGAAGGAAGGAGGTCTTGTCCCGGAGCAGGGGGTTGGAGACATAATGGGTCTAAATCAGGGGAAGGGTCAGTGAGTCTGGAGCAGGAGAAGTGGGGAACAAGTCTGGAGTGGGGATAGGGGAAGGGGATGGTTTCATGTCTGGAGTGGGAAGTGACTTTCGGGTCCCATTGGTAGAGAGGGAAGTGTCAGGCCAGGGTCTAGCAGCTATAAGTGTTCAGGGTGACATGTCGTTGGGAGTGTATGAAGTAAGTATAGGCTCATTTGAATAGTTACGCTGGAGCTAAACTGTATATTTAAGAGTCTAACTTTTCCTGAGTAACTGTTTATTTCATTTCATTAGAACTCTTTGAATTCAGATGGAAACTTCTAGATGGTTTCCAATCTTCAGTTTCCCAGGTAATTCCTTCACAGTCTGTTACGGTGGGGATTCTACAAGGTCCCCATGTGCAATTCCGCATCTACATTTGAATAATTGTCTGGCTATCTGAAAATCCAGTCCATGGAGTACACACTGCTGCAGTTTCTATGCTGCAAACTGCAGTAAGCATATTACCACAATGTTGATACCAACTAATCCAAAAGGTCATGGCCTTTGAAATTCCCAAGTTCAAAATCTCATTGGCAAGCAGCCAAATACAACCTAATGAAAAGAGGAAGTACACTGTCTCATTCTATTCAGCATGAATGGGCTTCAAGCTAATCGGTAATCTAAGGGTCATATACTGTATACTCGGTACATTCATATTTATTTTCTCAGGATGTAAAATCATTTAATGTTTTTGCTGCCTCTCCTTTAAAAATCCTCTAACCAGCCCACAAGCATCATAATGAGATGTTGAGAAGTGTTTCCTCTTAATTGAAGACATTGCTAAATTAATTATGTTTTTACCAGAGAAAGGCTGAAAAAATAATCCTGTCGCATATCTTTCCATAAGCCATACTTATCTGTCTCCCCACTACTGCCTGAAATCCAGCTTCTTTATTTACATTGCATTTCAGCATGACAATTTTCTGTCATGGCAAGTGGAGCAAGACAATAAAAAAAAGCTATCACATATTGCGATTGCTGAGCTAGGGAACCTTTGTTGTAGAATAAATCAGGAATAAAATTACAATTTCACTATCCTCATAGTTTATGTAAACCATACGTTAGACTGAACATTACTTCCTCTTTGGAATTATATAACTGATCAAACTACAATAAATTATAAGTTGCACTTGAAATGTTATATAAAAGCTTATCTTTTTAGACATTTTTAAGACTAATAAATATTTGTTGCATATTAGAATTAACTAAAATCTAGTCACATCATGAATATCCTTTGGGTGTCATTTTGTTCGCATTTCTCTCCTTAACAATGAGTAATGGCTTATTCATATCCTCATGATAGATTTAAAAACCCATTATTGATATGCTCTGTTTCTTGCACATTATTATCTATGATGATACATTAAGTGTTCAGAACTAAGAAGTATCAGAATAAATCTTCATATAAAAGAAGTAACTCTGGAGTGCATAAGACTTGACTGAGCTGTTTGTTTTGCCCTTTATTTCCTTGCTTCTACACTGTTAATAGGGCAGACCTATTACATGAGGATGTAGTTCATTCTTTTTCCTGATATGGGTAATGACAAAGACAAGACTGTAATGGTCATTGCAGCAGCTGCTCCTGACTCTTAAATGTAGTGGCTTTACACCACCATCCTGCTGGTCTCAATTTCCCAATGACATTTGTAGAAAATAGGCAATTGCAATTTTAACGCAGGTGCTGCTGGCTGAAAATAATTTTGTTTCCTCTTTCGAATTCTGCTCCTTTCATGTGCAAGCTTGATCTTGAAAGATATCATTTCCTATTCTCGTTGCAACTTGGAGACAGCTGGTGACACAAATACAGCCCTTCAGCTAATTTCCAGGCTGTACAAAATGTTGCTGAAGTGAGCAGAACAGATAAATTGCCATTTCTAAAGGAGATTGTTAATATGAATAAATGCAAGATCCATAATGGCCTTTGTGTGCTGTTTTGAAGGGATTGTGAAAACGAATGCCTTCTTAAGTAAACCTGCACTTTTATCTACTGAGTGCATTCAATTGAAGGATGGCAGTGTTGGGCAATAGATCATAAATGTTGTACAATAACATAGATATGGTAGAAGTATTTTCTAAACTAAAAATCAAATTGAAGCTTGTTTTTATTTGTATTTTGAGGTGTTGATTCACACAAGCTTACAGATGATTATGGCAATTTTTAGATTGTTTGCTTAAATTCAGCAATTTCTACAATTGTAATCGGTAACGGCAATGAGAATACCATTTGATCTTTGTTGTCAACTGGAGAAAAGCTGACTTACTTGTATATTCAATCACAGCAGGTATAGACTTGTGTGCGTATGTGGAACTTATTACATCAAGTTTGGAGCAGTTTATTGCTAGTGATTTAAACATGAAATATAAGTCTAGGTAGAAGAAAATATAAATTTTAAATATGTCTCTGCTTTTTTGTATTATTTGGGTGACATTCTGTTGTCCATCTGAAGGAGTGGTGTGTACCCTGGCATCCACCTCCCAATCTTACTCTTGCTTCCATATCATACCAATGTGACTTCTTCATCAATTCATGGGGTGTGGACATCAATGGGTGGGCTGGTATTTATTGGCCATACCTGGTTGCCCTTGAGAAAGTGGTGATGAGCTGCCTTCTTGAACAACTGCAGTCCTTTTGAAATAAGTAGACTCATAATGCCTTTAGGATTTTGACCCAATGACACTGAAGGAACAATGATATATTTCCAAGTCAGGACGGTAAACAGCTTGAAGGAGAACTGGTGTTCCCATGTATTTGCTGCTCTTGTCCTTCTAGACACTCATGGTCCTGGATTTGGAAGGCGCTATCTAAGGGAGCCTTGGTGAATTTTTGCAGTCCATCTTATAGATGGTACATTCTGATGCTACTGAACATTAGTAAGCCTCCCCAAGATATGTTATGAATTCTACCTGATACAAGTTAAAGTGATTGTTTGATTCATTTATTGTTGTCACATGTACCGAGATAAGTGAAAAGTGTTGTTTTGCATGCTGTACAGGCAGATTGTACCATACAAAGTGCATCAGGGAAGCACAACACAATGCAAAATACAGTGTTTACAGCTGCAGAGAAGGTACAGAGAGATAAATCAGAATTAACATTTGAGAAGTTCATTCAAAAGTCTCATAACAGCAGGGAGTGATGTTGAACTACAAGATAAAATAAGTTGTACTATTTTATTTCAGCAGATCTAAAGAATTCAAATAATCATGATGGAAAATATTTCATGGTGGATACTTGAGACCCTAGATATACATGCATGATTAAACCATGGGTCTTTGATTAGTTTCAAATAAAATGTGTATAATGAATGTCTCACTAGCCTAGCAGTGGCAGATGCAGCACTTTACAAGCCTGGGCATATCAAAGATTACATGTGCTTACATTTGATGACACTGTTAATTTTATTTTTATAGGATCACAAAAGCTGCTTAGTAAAAGTATAGAACATAATGCACAAAATTTCACACATCCTTGAACAATGATTCATTAACTATTTCTTTTATCTATTCCATGACCTTCTAAAGCTTCCATTGTTATTGGGAAATGGTGGTGTGAGATGGACCCCTGTATAGAGGGAGAGGAATGCAAGACATTACCAGATAATTCAGGATGGATGTGTGCTTCTGGCAATAGAGTTAAGACTACAAAGGTAAGAATCTGAGACTATGTATTTAGATCACATAGAAATCACTCTCTTTTAAAGCTTAATCAGAAACAATTGAACAAAAAATGAAGAATTGAGAGTGTGTATGCATTTGGGTAATTTGTATATGTCATTTTTTTCTTACAACGTCTTGATCTCCAGTCTCTTTTTAGCTTTTCTCACTACAGTCATCTGTTAACATATTGCTTCTTTCATGATTGGGAGCAATGGTATACTCCAGTCATGGAAAATTTGCAAAACGATTTTATTGTTATGATGAATAAAAATGATGCACTGATTAGTATTGGGAATAGATAAATAATGAATTCCAGGTATTCCCTTCTTAGAAAAGAATTTTGTATTCCCATGTCCTACTGCTCCGAACATATTCATTCACCCCTCATCAGATTATACATATGTTACTTCAAATTACCCTTTTAATTAATAAGTGCTGATTGACATTTATTGCCATTTCTGAGTTAAGAAATAATTGAATGTAATTTTGTTTCATTCAAGTGATGAACTTCGAAGTGAATCGCTGCATGTTCAGCATTTTGGAATAGGCATAGAGATGAATAATCTACAAATAGTCATTTGATAGTACAGAACTTCAGCAATGCTGAAAAAAGACACATTTTGGCAAAGCTTTTCAGTTTTCCCTCATCAGGATAAGTTACAAGTACAAAAGTAAAGGGAAGACAACATTTATACAATGTGAGTGGAGAGAGCTGATTATTTGGCAAATGGACTCTTATTGCTATTGGTGTTGCCATTGAGAATGCATGAGTTAATAATGAGTGATAGTTAACTGCCAAAGTTTGTCTAAATTTGAAACCAGGCAGGTTGACTCTCATTGGTCAAGGCATTGCCTTGGAAATGAATCAGAGAATGGCTTGACACCTATTTTGTTGAGTTGAAACAGGCACAGCATATATATGTGTACTTTCTGTCTGCAAAAAATAAGGCCCTCTGTTTTCATATATGTAGCCTCTGACACATGCAAGTGTGCAACTGGCAACCAATTTAACACTGTCAGTTGTCATTAACTGGTGCAGCTTACATGGCAAGATGAAAAAAGGCTTAGAAAGATGGCATTTTTTTCAGCAATATTCAAATAATACTGGTTGTGGTAACCAAATTTGAAAAAAGAATGTACTGTTTTCTCGACACTAATTTCAAGTCATTCTTTTGTCTGAATTATTCCATCCACATTTTTTGTGAGTATCCTTCCTGTTCCACTTAAATCTAATTTCCTTCATTTTGATCAGTTGTCCTATTTGACTCCTGATTTTCTGACATATTTGGCTCACTAATTTCTTAACAAACCATGTTTGGGAATTCTCTCACTAGCACTAAAACATTTAATTTCATTATCACCACTTCTGTATTACCAATCTGTGTTCTTTTCTTCCAAAGTCATTTCATTTAACTACCCATTCGTAAGGTATAGAAAACAGGAATGTGATGAACGATTGTTTTTAATGGCTAGACAGAAGAATGAAGGTATAGTTCCAAGGTTTAGCAGTAGGGCCTTGGTGTTTTTAATAGAAGTTAATGATTTGGACTTGGGGCGGGGGGATTGGTGTGGAGGAGTAGGGGGATTCAGGGTACAAATTCAAAATTTGCAGTTTTCATAAAACTTTGTTGTTTTTTAGTGTTACAGTGTGAGCACCATTAGCAAGGCCAGCATTTATTGCTAACTTTGAGAAGCTGGTGATGAGCTACCTTGAACTGCTGCACTCAATCAAGTATAAGAATGCTTACAATCCTGTTAGAGAGGGAGTTCCAGTTCCAGTAACAGTGAAGGAACCACCATATAGTTCCAAGTCATAATGTCGGACAACTTGAAGGGAAATTTGCAGATGTTCCCATGCATTTGTTGTCCTTATCCTTTTAGGTGGTAAAGGTGACAGGTTTGGAAGGTGCTGTTAAAGGAGCCTGGGTGAGTTGCAGCTGTGCATCTTCTAGACGGCAATGTTCCAGTGGTGGAGAGAGTGAATGTTTAAGGCATGGATTGGATTCCACTTAAATAAACTGTACCCTTCTGGATGATGTTGAGTTTTCTTATATGTTGTTGAAGGCTGTAGGCATTCAGGCCATTGATGATGGGGGATTTGGCAATGGTAATGCCACTGAATGTCAACGGGAGATGGTTATATTTTCTCTTGTTGGAGTTTGTCTTTGTTTTTGGGTATTGAGTGACACCATTGTTAATTGTCACTTAACAGATTAAGTCTGATTGTTGTTCTGGTCTTGTTGCATTCAGACATGTATGGCTTCAGTATCCAAGAAGTTGAAAATGATATTGAACATTGTGCAATAATCAACAAACATCCTACTTCTAACTTTATGTTGAGGACAGTTTGTTGATGAAGCCACTCAAGGTGATGAGCCCTATCATACCACAGAGATGATGTAGGTCTTAGCTAAGACAATTGTATTATTTTCCTTTGTGCTCAACATGACTCCAACCAGTGGAGAATTTCCTCTGTGATTTCCATTGACATCAATATCGAACAGCGAGAAGAATATTAATAGACTTCTAGAGTTCATAGAGAGTTTGGTGGCATGAGTGGACACAAGCAGATGAAATTCAATAAAGGAAAATGTGAGGTAATACATTTTGATTGAAATAATGAGAGAGAGAGTGTGTGCAATTTGGTACAATTGTAAAGGAAAAGCAAGGCACAAGAGACTTTGGTGTATTGGTGTGCATCTCAAAAAGTGCACATATCTCAAAAGATGGCAAGATCAGTTAACAAAGCATGAAAAATCCTGTATAACAGAAATACAAATAGAGTATGAATAGCAAGAAATTATGCTAAACCTTTTTAAAACACTAATTCAGTCCTGTCTGGGATATTCACTTCTGGGCACCACACTTTCAGGAAGATATGTAAGGTTTGGGAACTTTCGATAAGGGGAAATCTGGTGACGATCTAGCGATGACTGATTATAATTATATGAATATATTAAATAAAAAGCTGGGATTTCTCTCCATTGAGCTAAGAGGAGATTGGTTAAAATTGATTAAAATCATGAAGGATTCAATAACAAAGTTTCAAAGGGTTACATTAAATAGAAGAAACTTTTCAAAGGCTAAAGGCTCACTAACCAAAGAATACAGGTTTAAAAGGATGAGAGGAAATATGTGGAAAAGATATTACAGAGTGAGCAGTTAGGAATACACTGCTTGAGAAGACTGTGGATGAAATTGAATGGTGGCTGCAGTGTGCACCTTTCATGAGTGTTCTGATAGCACATCATGAGGGCATGAATAATGTTATATGAATACATCTTTTAAAACTGATTTATAGTCTCTTGGTTTCTCACTCCCACGTTTATTAAAAAAGTAGTATTGATTTTTTTTCAATCAAAGGGAAATATTTCTGAATCAAGAAAATTTTGCAAGATAGTGATTAATGGATCTGCAATTTCCTCACCTTCTAATATTAATGAAACTAATTGTGTGATGGAAATCATCAGGTCCAGGGGAATTAGCAATCTTTGTACAATAAACTCCACATAATCCAGCATATATAGGGAGTGGCAGGATGCCATTTACATGCATCTGCCAGTTGTGTAAGAAATATATTTAATGAAACCCAATACAGTGCACTCCAGTATTTGTTAAACTTAAAAGTCAAAAGGACAATGCAATTTTCTCAATAAGTTCTGGAAACTCTGATAGTATTACAATAAGGTCAACAATAGAAACAGCGCTTGCATCTTTAACAGCATGGTGGGCAAACATATATGCATCAGAACTTGGTGCACCAAGTTCCAACATATGTTTTTGAAGAAACTTTTAACAAATTTTACATTTTCTTTAAACTTTTTGCCAGTTGAATGATAATTCCCAGATAACAAGGCAGTTACTGTACATTATCGTTAATTGAAAAATAACATGCAAATAATCTGAGTGTGCATGAAAATAATTGTTCCAGTTATTGCGGATAACATTTGTGAAGTAATAATGGCATAATTTGGAAAACACCTTTCCAATTAAGCTTTGCTGAACTGTTACAATACTGGGGAGGAGGTGAAACTCAAAATATAGGTATCTAAACTTCACTCATGGCAGTAAGGACAATGTCCAAGTTGTGAAAACTCCCTAATGGTAATTATGTATAGCTTAAGGAGTATTATGGGGTAATTGGGTAGAGTTATAATTCAATTTCTAGATTCTTATTTTGAAGGAGGCAAGAACATTATTGGCAATTGATTTTAAAAATGGATTTGAATTACAACATTTGCATGGAAATTTTACAATGTATTTTTACTGGGATCAGCTGATCTGTCATGATTACTTTATTCAAAAAACATTTTTATCACTGGCAACATAGAAAACGGTGTAGACTATTCAGTGCATCAGGCTTGTTCTGCCATTCATTCAATTAAATCATGACTGATCTGTACCTCAATTCTATTTACCTGCCTTAGATCCATATCCTCAATACCCTTGCTAACAAAAATAAAACTCTAAATCTAAATTATCAAATTAGGATTGACTATTTCCTCTTTGAATGCAATGATTTATAATTTTCAAGACATTTTACTAGAAATATCAATGTAGACCTGTACTGATTTGGATGATTTCTCTCAAAGAATTCATCACTGTAACTGAACTATGCTACCCCCACAACTGAAATGTTAGAATAATCATCACACTTTCAGGAGTACAAGAACAAAAGATCCTATAAAGAATCATATTTTACATTGTATTTCTTCTCCAGTGTTTTATATAGTTATTCAATTATAAAATATGCCTTAGAAAATTGTCCATTGTTAGAAGTTTATACAAGCAAATCCTTGCAACTTGATTTCAACTTGACATAAGTTTGGTTAGGTTACTGGACAATTGAAAATTGATTCAAAAAATACCCCAAAAATCAATCAAAAAGGGCACAACACAGGTTCCAATCTTTTTCATTTAATACCTTATTGCTGACTGATTTTCTGCAATAAACCAGTAAATACCGAAAAAATCATAGCAGATCTATCTGCAAACAGAAATGAACCTTAATATTTCAAGTTGAGATCCTTCAGCATACAGAGTTTATCCATATGAAATAGCATCCCATCATTTTTTTTCAGATGCGGGCAAAATGATACATATTTCTGATATTGTGTTATGATTTCCAGCTTTATTTGTCTTCTATTGTAGTTCTTCCGTTAGATGTAACTTTGATATATTTGATCAAAGGTCATTAACATGTCCATTCCCTTAGGTTCTTCTACATGCTCTTGTGTCCATTTCATTAAAAGTAATTAAAAGGAATTTAAGAAATATAACAGACTAGTTCTATTGTGAATTCAGAATCTTTGTAAGTCACTTATAATAATTCAATGAGTGGTTCAGGTATGTCAGTTTTGTTTCAGGCTATATTCTCTGATATACCCTTCTCAACATTGAAACTCAAAACTCGAAAGCTATTGATGCATTGAACTTAATTAGGATCATAGTTTAATGTCTCTTATGGATCCTGCAGGACAAACTGGTAAGAGTTGAGGTAAATTGTCACTTTCTAGAGTGAGAAAGACCACGTCTGTTTTCGCATGTAATAATGGAACACAGTGATCCAATATAGTGTCTAATGACTATCATGAATTTTGCATTGCAGTTGTTTGCAAAGGACCACATTATGGGAAGAGTTGAGGAACTGTAACCCAGTTTGAGATGGTGTGGTTGGAGTGATTGCCGTCATCGCAGGTTTAGTTTATCTATCATGGTTTCATCTAGTAGTAAATGGTGTTCCAATAGGGACCAAGGTACTGTAGGGTCAATAGATACATTTTTTTTTAATAAAGTAGTATTGTATGCTATTTGACAATTCAAGAAAAAAATACATTTGTGAAAATTTAAATTATATGTTTTCTTAGTTGATTACTACAGCTGGACTTCATCAATTACCATTTCGTTAATATTCATATGTTTGCTCACAATGTGCGAAATTTCACTCTCAAATATTCTGTATTGACACTGCACCATTTCAACAATTAAAAAATTATTAAGTTTAACGGGTACATTTTATAAGCTGCTTCTAGAATTTAAAGGAAGCACAGCACAGAAAGAAACATAATTTCCGAGCAGCACGCTGTATAATTGGTATGCATTAAATATCCTACATTACTTATGGTCGCTGCATTTAATTATTGAACTCCAGATGTAGAATGCTGAGCTGAATTTTTCATTTCGAACAACCGCTGGGTATCAGGTTAAATGAGTTGTCTTCTATATCGGATATAAAAGTTACTAATTAGGGTTGAAGAATTAGTGACAATAAACTACTCTGCGGATCTATAAAATGCAAAATCACTAATACAGATCATTTGAAACTTTGATGCAATTGTTTAGGTATGGTTCACATATTATTTGAAAAAGAACTACAAAGTATCTGTGTCGGTTTATGTTAAATATTAATAATTGCAAAAGTATTTAAGGGAGTGCAGCAAAAGTAAGGAAAGGCATTGTATTGCCCAATTAACTTGCATCAGTTGTTTGTATTGTGAATATAATTTAGGAGCAGAAGCTGGCCATTTGGCCATCTGAGTATGCTCTGCCAAACCAAATAGAACATGGCTGATCTGTTTCTGTTTTGAATTCCACATTTCTGTCTACTCACAATAATCTATGATTCCCTTACCTAACAAAACTATCTACCTCCAGCTTAAAAGTACTCAATGATCCCCACCACCACTGACTTCTGCGGCAGAGAGATCCAAAATCGCACAAAGTCCTCTGACAGAAAGAAGTTCTTCTCAGAGATAGTTCTTCTTACGTCTGTCCTAAAAATTTAAAATAGCCCCCCTGGTTCGGGATGCACCCAGAAGAGAAAACATCATTTCCACATCCACATTGTCATGCCCTTCAAGAATCTTACATACTTCAGTGAAGTCACTCCTTGCTCTTTCAAAATCCAGTGAAAAGAAACCCACAGCCTGTCCAATAATTCATCAATAAGACTCTAGCAAACCTTCTGTAAGTGACCTCCAGTATATCATTCCTTCAATAAGGAGACCAAAACTACACTTTGTTTTCAAGATGTGGTCATCCTAATGCACTGAATAACTGAAGAATAACTTACTTATATGTTCAATTGCTACTATAATAAAGGGTAGTATTCCATTTGTTTTCTTAATTACCTGTTGTAATCACATTTTAACTTTTTGTAATTCATGGACAGGAACACCTTGGGAATTCTATAGTCATTCTCTATTTAAGTGTTGCACTACTTTCTTATTCTTCCTACCAAAGTGAATAATTTCACATTTTCCCTGTTATACTCTATCTGCCATATTGTTGCAATTTGTAAGTCAGTGAATCCAATATCTGCCATATTGTTCCTCACTCAATCAGCCTGTCTGCAACTTCCATGAGTCTCCTTCACAACATACTTTCCTACTTATCCTGGTGTCATTAGCAGACTTAGGTACCATGTCTTCACTCCCCTCATCTATCCCATTAATGTAAATTGTAAAAAGTTGAGACGCAGCACAGACACTGGCTCATGCTGTCTATTCATTTCCATGATCCTGGCATGCATCTGGCATTGGATGCATTGTTCATTGGCTGAAAGCATCACCGGTGAGCCAATATCATGAGTGCCTGGTGCCGCAAAGATCGCGTATGAAGCGAAAATACAAGAAATATGCAGCAGGCCAGATAACTTCTATGAAGTGAGTAACAGAGTTAATGTTTCAGGTCAATACCCTTTCATTAAATCTTGGTATTTTACACTCAGTATCTTCTGTAATGTTTTGCTTTAGGTCCATGTGACTCTTACCAGCACCCCATAAAGGCTGGAGTAGGTTCTGGGATTCGTGGGTCGAAGAGAACTTGACCTAGGCAAGAATAAGAAATGGCACAAAAGGAGAGAGGTCAGGTTCCAAGCTTTTTAATGTTGTACTGAAGGTCTTGGCTGAGGAAATGGAAAAGCTGGCAGGATGTTCAATCACCCATAAGGGTGAGTTCTGCATTGTTTGAAAATTGAGGCCCAAAGTGGGAAGCCCATGTCCTGATTCCTCCAGGATACGTTCAACTTTTAAAGGGAGTCAAGAACTTACTTGGCTTGAATTACCAGTCTATAGACCCTCTACGAGGTTAGGTAGACTAAAAAGGCACTTTGCAATTTGTAAGTCAGTGAATCCAAAGAGTCTAGTGCAACCTTTATGAACAGTTGCCAGGGACAATGGGGACAGAAGTTAGGAGATTCTGAAAAATTTATTACTTGCACTGGATCATGTGCATGATGTCACATCTGGCTGATGTGGACATTTGCACGTAATGAGGCTGCTGTCCCTTCAAACAGCTGGTTTTCTTTTCTGCCAGACAGCTGCAGATCCCATCACGCAACTGTTGGTGCTCATGCTCCACAATCAGTTCCCATTTCCTGGTCATGTTCTGTGTCAGCAATTGGGTACTAAGTCACTGCCTTAACTAACTTGGGCTTTTGAAAATAGCATCTTAAGAGCATTGCAGATGAAGTGCAGGGTTGGAGCCCATAAAAAATACATATATTAATTGCTAAACTTAAATTGAGATTCAAGCCTCCTCCACAAGGGAGGTTGGAAGCCCTTCTGAAAAATAGTCAAACAGCAATGGAAGCAGATAACTATGGAGGTCAATGTCGAGTGTTAAGGGCCTTGATGAAGTACCACAAGTTCAGTGAATGATTAGTTAATGAGTGAGCAGGTCTTCAAATGCTAGATCAACAACCGCATCACTAACTTCAATTTCTACTGAAGTCAGCACATCCCTATCACTCACCCTTCAACAATCTCTGTTGTCAAGGCTCGTACAAACACTTGCAAACTTCATTTCACCTTAACACAGTTAGAACTGTTCCAAACCTCGCATCCACATTGCACACAAGTTGCCAGCTTTTTAATCTTGACAACTACGTCTGCCAAACAGATTGTTGGCATATGGCATACTTTCATCTTTTTTGCAGGACAAGATGGCACATGACCTGAAATAGCATGAGCTAAACAGAGGAGGGGCAGCCCTCCTTTTCCTAATCCCCAGGAAGGAAATGGTGCTGCTTATACTGGGGCGTCCATTGCTGGGTACACGGCAGCAAATGGGCTGCAACTGTCAATAATGACTGTAACTTCATGCACAATCCTCCTCCTCAGATCTAACTTTCCCTTATCCTGCACTTTCATCTGATTTATAAGGTGCAGATGGTGTAAGCATACACCTTTTACTTTCCCCTGTCCCAGTCCAACAGAACCTTACCCTTGTGTCTTCTTCCTTTCAGAAACCAAGCATCCAATCTGGCCAGGCAGTGCTGGAAGTCCAAGAAGGGAGTGATGCTGTCACATGATTTCACACTCACAGCCACCAGCTCAGATGCTGACATTGCTCTTGCCTCAGAGGGTGGCATAGAGGCAGAATCAGTTCATGCTGAGACATGGGGCATGAGCACTCTTTAGCAAATACAGCATTGAAAGGTTGCAAGTTTCTAGCTCTTCATAGGGAATTGTTACTCACTGCTTTGGCTACAAAGGACTCAGATGAGGCAGCCTCCAGAACTGCTTGGAAGACAAAAGAAAATGTTTGGGATATTGGGAAGTCTGCATTGATTGTTAAAGAGCATGGAGACCTCTAGCATCAACTTGGCGCAGAACCTTGTTAGAAAAGAAGCACAATTAATAGAAGGATAGGGCACAAAAAGGGCAAATCCAATCCTTCCTGTTACCATGCCAACAACCTACTCCCTCACCCTCCCATCACCATCCAGCCATGTGGCCAATCAGTATTCGATGACAAATACAGAAGAGCAACAGCAGGCGTACCAGAAAATGAGATGTCGGTTTGGTAAAGCTGCAACATTAGGACAACGGGCATACTTAACAGAGAAAGTTGAAAGTTTCTGCTGCATACCCAGTCTCTAGCTATACTGCTTCAGCACAGCTAAAATATGGGTATTTTCCCAACAAGGTAGATTATTGCACAAAATATTTCACAAAAAAGCCAGGAAAAAACCCTAACCTAGTCAATTACAATTCTATCAGCAAATGCTAATGGTCAGCATGATGATGGAAAGAGTATTCAACAATGCTAACAAGCAAGTACTTACTTATCAATACCTTGGTCACTAATTTTGATTTGCTTGAGGATCAGTAGACCTTATTGCAGCTTTGTCCCAAGCATGGACAAAGGGCACAAATTCCAGAGGTTTGATTAGGTTGCTCTTGACATCAAGACAGCATTTGACCATGAATGACGAGAAGTAATACAAGTAAACAATAGGAATCAGGGAGAACTGTCTTTTGGTTGAAGTAATTCCTCAATACAGAGTAATTCTTTGATACTGGAAGATGGTTGTGTTTGTTGGAGGCCAGACATCTTGGTCCGACAACATTGCTGCAGGAATTCTCGAGAAAATTGTCTAAGGCCCAAATACTTTCAGCAGCTTCATGACTGACTTCCCTTCCATCTTACGGTCAGAACTGGGGACATTGTCTAGACCTGTACAAACGGGATGGATTGCACCTTTGAAGAACTGGCACCAATAGCGTCCTAGGGCTGGTCATTTGTACAGTGGGGGAATGTTTGAATTCAAGTGGCAGGAGGATGTGATTCTGATTGGGGAGACAAAAGTGAGGGAAAATTATCAAAGGGATAAGTCTACAGGTTCTATATATGAATGTTTGGAGCATTTGCAATAACATTCGCAATAAGATGAATTAACAATGCAAGTAGTCGTACAATATGATTACAGTAATACAGAAATTCGATGAGCAATGATTAAGGCTGGGAACTGAATATCCAAGGGTAGTAAATCTGTAGGAAGAGCAGGCAAAACAGAAAAGGAGGTGGGATGGTATTGTTGTGAAAGATGAAATCAGTGCAGTAGTGAGAAAGGATGTTGACAATGGAAATCTAGAGGTGGAATCAGTCTATGTGGAGCTAAGAAGCAACCAGGGGTGGAAAACATTAGGAGTTTTCTAAAAGCTTCCAAACAGTTGTGGTGATGTAGGGAACAAACATTAACTAAGAAATTAGAGATGCATGCATCAAGGGAGCTACTCTTGAGTGATTTTAATCTATATGTAGACTGGGCAAATGGCATTTGCAATAATACGGTGGTAGATGAATCTCTTGAGTGTTGACAAGATGGATTTTTAGACCTGTACGTTAAGGAACCAACTCAAGGGACGGCAATTCTAAATTTTGTGCATTGAGAAGGGGTTAATTAGTATTGATTTGGCTGAGTGAATTGATGAATATTTTCAAGTTTGTCACAATACAGAACTCGGTAGGAATATGAGTGGTGAAGAATTTAGCAAGGCTTCAGGGCAATTTAGATAAGTTGACTGAGTGGGCAGATGGATAGCAGATGCAGCATATTATGGATAATTGTGAAGCTGTCCACTCTGGTAGGAAAAACAGAATGGCTGTGTATTATTTAAATAACACTAGAGTGGAAAAAGTTGATGTACCAAGGGACCTGAGTGTGTTTGTACATTTGTCATTGAAAACAAACATGCAGGTTGAGCAAACAGTTAGGGAGGTAAATGGTATGTTAGACTATAAGACCACAAAACCATAAGACATAGGAGCAGAAAAAATAGGCCATTCAGTCCATCGGGTCTGCTCTGCCATTCAGTCATGGCTAGTAAGTTCCTCAACCTCATTCTCCCACTTTCTCCCCATAACGCTTGATCCTCTTGACAATCAAGAACCATCTTAAGTATACTCAATGACCTGGCCTCCACAGCCTTCTGTGGCAGTGAATTCCATAGATTCACCACTCTCTGGCTGAAGAAGTATCTCCTTATCTCCAATCTACAAGGTCTTCCCTTTACTCTAAGGCTGTGCCCTCGGGTCATAGTCTCTCCTGCTAATGGAAACATCTTCCCAACATCTATACGGTCCAGGTCATTCAGTATTCTGTAAGATTCAATTAATTCCTCCGTAATCCTTCTAAACTCTATCAAGTATAGACCCAGAGTCCTCAAACGTTCCTCATATGTTAAGCTTCTCATTCCTGAGACCATTCTCGTGAACCTTCTCTGAACCCACTCCAGGGCCACTATATCCTTCCTGAGATATGGGGCCCAAAACTGCACACAATACTCCAAATGTGTCCTCACCAGACCTTATGGAGCCTCTTTTATATTCAAGTCCTCTCAAGATAAATGCCAAAGTTGCATTTGCCTTCCTAACTACTGACTCAACCTGCAAGTTTACCTTGAGAGAATCCTGAACTAGAACTCCCAAGTCTCTTTGCACTTCAGACTTCTCAATTTTCTCCCCATTTCGAAAATAGTTCATACTTATATTCTTCTTACCAAAATGCATGACCTCACACTTTCTCACATTGTACCCCATCTGCCACTTCTTTGCCCACTTTCTTAACCTGTCCAAATCCTTTTCCATCTCCCTGCCTCCTCAGTACTACCTCTCCTTATACCTATCTTTGTATCATCTGCAAACTTAGCCAGAATACCCTCAGTTCCTTCATCTAGATCACTAATGTATAAAGTGAAAAGCTGTGGCCCCAATGTTGACCCTTGCAGAACACCTCTAGTCACCAGCTGCCATCCTGAGAAAGACCCTTCTTTCGCCACTCTCTGTTTTCTGCAGACAGCCAATCTTCTATTCATGCGAGCACCTTGCCTCTAACACCATGGTCTCTTATCTTACTCAGCAGCCTCCTGTGTCACACCTTGTCAAAGGCCTTCTTGAAGTCCAGGTAGCTAACATCCATTGGCTCTCCTTGATCTAACCTGCTCGTTACTTCTTCAAAGAATCCTAACAGATTTGTCAGGTATCACCTCCCCTTAATGAAGCCATGCTGACTTTGCCCTATTTTACCATGCACTTCCAAATATTCAGATATTTCATCCTTCACAATGGACTCCAAAATCTTATCCATGACCAAGTTTAGGCTAATTGGCCTGTAATTTTCCGTCTTTTGCCTTACTCCCTTTTTAAACAGGGGTGTCACGTTAGTGATTTTCCAGTCCTCTGGGACCCTCCCTGATTCTTGTGATTCCTGAAAGATCACCACTAATGCCTCCACTATCTCTTCAGCTATCTCCTTTAGAACTCTGGGGTGTAGGCTGTCTTGTCCTGGTGATTTATACACCTTCAGGCTATTCAGTTTTTTTCTAACACCTTCTCCTTAGTGATGGCCACCTTACTCAGCTCTGCCCCCTGACTGTCTTGAATTTTTGGAATAGTACTCATGTCTTCCACTGTGAAGACTGACACAAAGTAATTATTCAGTTGCCCAGCCATTTCCTTGTTACCCACTATTATTTCTTTAGTGCCTTTTTCCAGTGGTCCAATGTTCACTTTTGCCTCTCTTTTGCCCTTTATATATCTAAAGAAACTCTTACAGTCCTCCTTTATATTACTGGCTATCTTACCCTCATATTTAATCTTCTCCCTTCTTATTTCTTTTTTTGTTGCCCTTTGTTGGATCTTTGTAAGCTTTCCAATCTTTTGGTTTCCCACTGCCTTTCACCACATTATATGCTTTTTCTTTTACTTATATGTTATCCCTGATTTGCCTAGTCAGCCACGGTTGCCTCATCGTCCCTGTACCATGCTTCTTTTTCCGAGGGATGAATTTTTCCTGTGTCTCCTGAATTACTGCTAGAAACTCCTGCCATTGCTGTTCCACTCTCTTACCTGCTAGGTTCCTCTCCCAGTTAATTCTGCCCAGCTCCTCCCTCATGCCTCTGTAGTTGCCTTTATTCAGCTATAATGCCATTATCTCAGATTCTATTTTCTCCCTGTCAAATTGCAGAGTAAATTCAATCGTGTTATGATCACTGCTTCCTAAGGGTTCATTCACCTTAGGCTCCCTTATCAAGACTGCCTCATTGCACAACACTCAATCCAGTATTGCCTTTTCCCTAGTGAGCTGCACCACAAGCTGCTCCAAAAAGCCATCTCAAAGTCATTCCAGAAATTCCTTTTCTTGCAATCCACTACCAACCTGATTTTCCCAGTCCACCTGCATATTGAAATCCCCCATGATCACCATAACTTTGTCTTTCCTACACACCTTTTCTATCCCCTGGTGTATCTTGTGCCCCAGCTCCCTTCCTGTTTGGAGGCTTGTACATAACTCAAACTATGTTTTTTACCTTTGCAGTTCCTCAGCTCTACCCACACAGATTCTGTACCATCTGACCCTACTTTGTTTCTTACTATTGATTTAATTTCATTTCCTCCTAATAAAGCACCCCCACTCCCTCTGCCCACCTGCCTATCTTTCCAATAGGATGTATATCCATGGATATTCAGCTCCCAATCCTGATCCCCTTGCAGCCATGTCTCCATGATGCTGAATTTCGATCTGCACCACAAGCTCATTGACCTTATTTCTTATTCAGCGTGCATTCAGATATAACACCTTCAGTCCTGTATTAACCGTCCCTCTTCTTGTTGTCATGTGTTCATCCAGTGTGCTTGAAGTTTGATTCCGAACTCTTTCCAAACACTCTGTCCTATTTGTGTCTGTGCTGGAGACTTTAATAACCTCTCCTGAGTTCTCCTTTCCTGTCATTTATTTCATATTTTTCCACGCAGTTGAATCCACCACTGCAGATGGTAACCTGCTTCCCACTGGGGTAAATTTTACCTTTCCCTTCCACCCAGCTTTCTAGTTTAAAGTCCTGTTGACCAGCCTATTTACCCTTTTTGCTAGAATATTGGTCCCAGTTCGGTTCAGGTGGAGACCACCCCAGTGGTACAGATCCCTCCTGTTCCAATACTGATTCCAGTGCCCCATGAAATGAAACCCCTCTTTCCCGCACCACTCCTTTCACCACGTGTTTACTTCCCTTATTCTTGTGTCCCTATGCCAATTTGCACGTGGCTTGGGCAGTAATCCAGAGATTATAACCATTGAGGACCCATTTCTTTAATTTCTTTCCTAGCTCCTGATAATCCCTGAACAGGTCCTCGTTCCTAATCTTGCCTATATTGTTTGTTCTGATGTGGATCACAACAACTGGATCCTCCCCCTCCCTCTCCAATATCCTTTCAAGCTGGTCAGAGATATCTCTGACAGAGAGATAGGCAACATACCATGCGGGACTCTCAATCCTGCTTACAAAGGATACTATCTATTCCCCTGATTATAGAATCCCCTACAACTACCACTTGTCTTTTAGCTCCCCCCCACCCCCTTGAATGGCCTCCCGTACCATGGTGCAGTGGTCAGATGGCTCATCCTTCCGGCAGCCCTTTTCCTCATCCACACAGGGTGCAAGTACCTCATACCTGTTGGACAAGGTCAAGAGCTGAGGCTCCTATGTTCCTAACTGCAGGATCCCTCCACCTGCCTCACTTGTAGTCACCCTCTGCTGTCCCTGGCCACTGACCAAATTTGAAGTACCTAATCTACCAGGTGTGACTGCCTCGTGAAACACAGCATCCAGGTACTTCTCCCCCTCCCAGATGTGCTGCAGTGTTTGAAGTTCAGATTCCAGCTCATCAACTCTGAGCTGAAGCTCCTCAAGCAACCAACACTTGCTGCAGATGTGGTTATCGCCGTTTGCAATGGGATTAGCCAGCTCCCACATCATGCAGCGACAACACATCACCTGTCCAGCCATTTCTAATTAGTTAATTACTTTATTGAGTTAATTAAATTTATTGATACTTCTTTGCTATGTTTGCTTTTAAAATGTAGTGCAGATTTCCTATCAGCCCATCAAGTCACAGCCTCCCTGTGACATCACTCCAGTTATTTTCTCACAGCCCTGAGCTCCAGTAGGTTTTACGGGCGGCGCGGTGGCTCAGTGGTTAGCACTGCTGCCTCACAATGACTGTCTGGGTGGAGTTTGTACATTCTCCCCATGTCTGCGTGGGTTTCCTCCAGGTGCTCCGGTTTCCTCCCACAGTCCAAAGATGTACAGGTTAGGTGGATTGGCCATGCTAAATTGCCCGTAGTGTCCAGGGATGTTCGGGTTAGACATGGGGAAATGCAGGGGTAGGGGAATGAGTCAGGGTGGGATGCTCTTCGGGAGGCTGGTGTGGACTTGTTGGGCCGAATGGCCTGTTTCCACACTGTAGAGATTCTTTTCTATGATTCTATACTCACTCTGTGCTGCTCTTGTGCCCTCCGACAGCTTCCTGCCGACTAGGCCACGATCCCCAAGCTCCGGTAGCTTATACTCACTCTGTGCTGCTGCTCTACCCTCCCAATAGCTTCCCACCGACTAGGCCACGATCCCCGAGCTCCGCTAGGTTTATACTCATTCTGTGCTGCTGCTCCACCCTCCGACAGTTTCCCACTGACTAGCCATGTTGATTTTCATTGCAAGAGGGTTTGGGTATAGGAACAAGGGAGACTTACAGTGTCTTGGCCAGACCACACATTGACTATTGTGTGCAGTTTTAGTCTCCATACATAAAGAAAGATTGATTGAGGTAGAGAGACTCATTCATGGAATAGTAGGTTTGTCATATGATGAGAGATTGGCACATTTGGTCTTGGATTTTAGAAGAATGAGAGGACATCTTATTGAAACATTTTAAGTTCTGTCAGGGCTTAACAGACAAGATACCGGAATGACATTTCCCCTGGCTGGGCTCCAGAGCAAGAGGTCGTGCTCTCACAATACTTGGTAATCTGTTTTTGGATTGAGATGAGGAGTAATTTCTTCACTCAGAGGGTGACCCTGGGAAATCTCTACCACAGAAGGCTTTGGATGTGAAGTCAACCAAAAATATTTAAGAAAGAAATAAATAGATTTCTAGAAGTTAATGATGACAACGGATAAGGAGATAGTCGGTCTGTCATGATCATTTTTAATAGAAGAGTAGACTCAATGGGCCAAATTACCAATTCCTCGTCCAATTTTCTAAATTTCTACCTATGTTCCTAAGATTACATAGAATTCCATTCCATTTGCAACTGTGCCTCATGCGCCAAAGCCTGGACTACATACAGCTTTGGATTTATCAGTGATAAGTAATATCCATGCCATACAAGTGCCAAGGAATGACTATCTCAAAAGGAGAGTCATTATCCACCTCCCTGTGACATTCAATAGCCTTACAATCACTGAATTCCTTACAGTCAGGACCTGTGAGTGGGGAGGATCACCATTGACCAGAAGCCTAAGAACACAGTTATATAACACGATGATCAGAGGTATTTTGCAGAAATGAACTTACCTTTTTCCCCCTCAAAGTGTGTCCCCTCTCTCCAAAGCACAAGCCAGGAGTGTGATGGAATATTTTCCATTTGCCTGGATGAGTCAGCTGCAGCAAGAAGAAACTCGACGACATTTGGGGCAAGCAGCTTGAATTGCTAAACATCTTGCTAAATGACATACACATGCACTTCCTCCACCACCAATACACAGCTGGGGCTGTAGTGTCTGTAGTACATTTGCAGAATGTACTGCAGCAACTTGCCAAGACTTCTTAAAAAAGTGCTGCCCAAAAACTGCGACCTGTAGGGTAACATGTTCATGGAAAAACCACTCACTCCAAGATCTGCTCTAAGTCATACCCCATCCTGGCTTGAAGATAAGTCACAGATTTTTCACTGTTGCTTTCTCAAAATCCTAACTAACTGCAAGGTAACAATACGTTTGTCACACAGATGGCACTAATTCAAGAAGGCAACACACAACCACCATCTGAAAGGAGAATTAGAGATAGCTAATAACTGCAAGTTTTGTTAGTGACCCACACATCTCATGTCTGAATGCAAGAGAACTGCTTACCCCAAGAGTTCTTCCCTCATGATGGTCAGTCTAAGCAGCCTGCAGCACAACACTCAACATCTTGGTAGCAGCTCCACTGAGTTTTGCAGATTTCATCCAGCACCATTCATGCAGTTCAAGTGTTGTTTCAGCATGTCAGTATTCTATTCTATTCTACGACAGTTCCTGTGGCAGTATGGCTTTCATAAATTCCCAACAGAATCATCGGCCGCGTTATCAGCAGCTAGCATTGTCAGAGCCCAAATGTAGCTGAGACAATGGTCTAACACAAAATGAAATATAAGGACTGCTGCCAGAATCCAAGATGGCAGCGGAGTAGAATTCCTGATCCAGAGCTCATCCATTCCATCCTTTTCTTTTCTTTGTTTTTTCTCTTTTCATGTGTTTTTTTCTTCTTTCTTCTTACATCCCATCCTTGGGTGGCATTGGCAACGTGAAGTCATTGCAAACTCCTGGCCTTGAGAGCCTTGAGTGAAGCCTGCGTGGACTCCAGGTCTTAACATGAAATCAGTGAGGCTCCCAGCCTTGGGTGAAGCCAATGTGGACTCCCAGCTTCAGGTGAAGCCAGCCTGGACTTCTATGGACAAGAACCTTGAGGTGAAGCCCTTTGCAGACTGGAGGCGAGACCCGCCCCAGTCTGGGAGGGGGAATGAGGGGATTAGGGGTGTGGGGGGGGAGGACCAGTCCAGACTGGAGGTGAGGCCCTGCGCGGACTGGAGGTGAGGCCCGGTCCAGACTGGAGGTGAGGGCCGGAACGGACTGGAGGTGAGGCCGGTAGTGGACTGGAGGTGAAGCCCGGTCCACACTGGAGGTGAGGCCCGGCAGGGTCTGGAGGTGAGGCCCAGAACAGACTGGACGGAGGCCCGGAGCGGACTGGAAGTGAGGCCCGGTGCGGATTGGAGGTGAGGCCCGGTGCGGAATGGAGGTGAGGCCCGGAGCGGACTGGAGGTGAGGCCCAGAGCAGACTGGAGGTGAGGCCCGGTGCTGACTGGAAGAGACCCGACGTGGATTAGAGGCCAGCACAGACTCGTCTGCTTCATCTTCTTTGCTTGGAAGGTCTGTAACTCTGAACCTTTTATTCCTTTATTCATCTTATTTGTTCTAAAAATTTTGTACCTAGACACCTGTTGTACCTAAGATGGCATGAGGCTATAATGCTGGTCTTTTTAATTTCTTTACCTTTCTAATTCATCCCTAAGAATCTGTACATAGGTAATTTGTACCTAAGATGACGGCAACTTTGTAAACTTTTCACTGTAATCATGTGGCGGTGATCACATAAACCTAATTTTAATACTGCTTCTGTTGATCAGTATTAGTTTTCCTATATATACGGAAGACACCCAGCTTGACCTCACCATGACCTCTCTCAACTCCTCCACTGTTGCTAAATGGCTTATCCAACATTCAGTACTGGATAAGGAATAACTTCATTCAATTAAGTAGTGGATAACCATAACGATTACCTTCAGTCCCCATTTCACACACTGCTCCCTATCTACTGATTCTATCACTCGAGATGGCAACTGTGTGAAACTAACCTACTCTACTCAAAATTTTGGTCTCAAATTTGGTCCTGTATTGAGCTTCTGGCCACATATATGTGCCTTCACTCAGAATGACTACTTCCCACTCTTTAACATCACCTGACTTCAATGCTGTCTCAATTTCCTCCAGAAAAATACACCACTGAAGATTAGCCAGCATTGCCAAAGTTAAACCATTCGTGATAAAGAAGGTATCAGTTTCAGAAATAGTGCATCAGATCCTGCCTGTGATTGAAGGTGTAGAGTCCAATCTGATGTTTTTTTGCAATACTGCTCAGCCTATTGGCATTTGTTACTGGTATAATGATATTAATCCATTTGCATGCAGTTTTTTATATTAGAAATAGGAAACAGTTCCTGCAAGTATGCTAGGATGCTGCATGTAGACAGTTTGAGAGCAAGCAAATTTATGAAATGCTCACACCAGTAGTATTTTCTTGTGGATAGTTTAATATATTTTGAAATTTCAGCCAACCGTGCATTAGGATAACGTCTATATTTATTTCAACCATTTAATTATTATTTATTTAAACATATGGACACCTGTTACATCGCAACCAAGAACAGGAACTAAATATTGCAAGATTATTTGATGTTTCAAAAAGACAAGCAAAATGGAAGGGGAGGACTTGCCTAATTCTGGTAAAAAAAAAATGACATAGGAAGCATTGAGCAATGGCCTTGACTGGAAAGAAACACAAATTAGGGGCAAAGAACAATGGTTGGAGAACATTTTAGACTCCATAACAGCAGTTTTATGTTAGGTGGAGTATGAATGAAGAAAAAGACAGTTTGTAACAAAGGCAA
The DNA here is from genome assembly GCF_021869965.1 of Rhincodon typus. NCBI lineage: Eukaryota > Metazoa > Chordata > Chondrichthyes > Orectolobiformes > Rhincodontidae > Rhincodon > Rhincodon typus. The sequence goes on from NC_063347.1 coordinate 38,847,960, forward strand.
TGCAAAAATTATGGGGAATTGAATCTTCTAATTGGCTGGACAAATTAAAATGGGAAGAGAAGTTTGGAGGATGAGGCCTTGGATTGAATTTAGTTCCCTAGTACAATACATCATGTAATCTTGCCTTGTGGAATGAGAGAGGATTAATTTATAATCCTATAATAAGGAATTCTCTAAGGAAAAGTGACCATAAAATGATGGAATTGCATATTAATCTTATACATATACATGGAGTATTAATCTTAATCTTAAAGCTAATTAGAAGGATGTGAGGGGTGATATGGAAAATGGAGATTGGGAAATTATAATATAACATATAATGTTTTATAAGCAGTGGTAAACATGTAAAGATCTATTTAATAATTCTCGATAAGTATATATTCTATTGAGAGATTAATATTTCCACAGAAGCAACAATCCTAATTAAATAGTGCTATCTATTGATAGTGCAATTAAGAAAACAAATTAAGCACAGTATTTGATTAAATCAAATGCTTTATACTATTGCCAAAAACAAAGTAGTAAGCTGAGCAGGGAGAGTTTTCAAAATCAGCAAAGATAACTAAAAAAAAAGTGAGGACGAAAATGGAATATGAATGTAAACTAGAGAGAAATATAAAAGTACATTGTAGGAGCTGTTACAGATATGTTATAGTGGAGAGAGTAGCAATAGTAAGCACAGATCACTTAAAGGCTGAGGCAGGACATATGACAATTTTTGAGTAAGGGAATTTCAGGCGTTAAGCAAATATTGTTTTGGTCTTCACATTAGAAGATACAAAACATATCAGAAATAATGGGAAACAAAAATGAAAATCAAAAATTTACAGTAATATGAGTAAAGAAAAAATACTGAAAAATCAATGACTAAAGCTGATAAATTCCTTGAATGCCTAAATATTTTTAAGAGGTGGCTGGTTTGATAGGGAATGCATTGGTTGTGATCATTCAAAATTTCCCTGATCTTGAAATGGTATAAGTGGATTGGAAGGTAGCTGATGTAAAGTTCTTATTCACGAAAGAAGGGAGCTAGAAACAGAAAACTGTAGGCCATTAGTCTGATAACAGTAAATAGGGGGAAAAAGTTGTTAAGGAAATGGCAACAGTGCACTTAGAAAATCACAATACAATTAGTTAGAGTCAATATGGTTTTATGAAAGGGAAATCATTTCCGGCAAATCTATGAAAGATTTTTTTGTGGCTGTAGCCAACAAGGCAGTTTATGGGAAACCATAGTAGGTAGTGCATTTTGATTTTCAGAGGGTGTTTAACAAAGTCTTACATGAAAGGTTGTTTCAGTAGATAAGAGCACACACGGTTACGGGTAGTATATTAGCATGGATGGAGGTTTGTTAAAGGAAAAAGCAAAAAGCAAGAATAAACAGATCATTTTTGATTGGCAGGCTGTTAATTTATACAGCTCACTTGTTACATTTGTAAAGAACTTGAAAAAATGTGTCAAACGCAATTTCCTTTGCAACCATGCTTAATTGGATTATAATTTTCTAAATGTCCTGTTGCTACTTCCTTAGTAATGGATTGCAGCATTTTCCCAATGATGTCGGCTCGGCTGACTGGCCTAACTTTCTGCTTTCAGTCTTGCTCCATTCCTGAATAAGGAAGCTTTCCAATCCACTAAGACTTTTTCA
>NC_063347.1:38854608-38913395 GCF_021869965.1 Rhincodon typus
CTGACCCGAAACATCAACTTTCCTGCTCCTCCAATGCTGCCTGGCCTGCGGTGTTCCTCCGACTCCATACTGTGTTATCTCTGACTCCAGCATTGGCAGTTCTTACTATCTCTGAGTGAGTTACAACATCAATTCTGTTTCCCTTTCCAAACATGCTGCGGGATCTGCTACATTTTCTGAATTTGCATCTTACTGATTCTTACATCCAGTACTCTCAATTTTTTCACTCATTTTGTGACAGATGTCAAAATGGTATATATATATACTATTATATGTTTTATAAGAAAAGGTTAATCTGTCTTTAAAATAGACTAAAATAGTTTTAAAATTGGCTAAAATAGATCTTACAAGATGGCTCCCAGCAGTCACGTAATTGTTCAAGTTTATTCACTGCAGTCAAAAGCACACAGACTGATTAATTTAAGAGTCAACCACGTAAAGACATTAAATAATCAAAGGAATTCCAGGTCTGTCAGCTGAACCCACAAATGGCGAGAAGAAACAAAGGTTTCTGTAATGCTGAACAGGAGCTTGGAAGAACATGGGATTCTAGTATAATTAATGAACTTTGCTCTGTGGAACATTGATTCATCAAATTTAATATAAGCGGCTATTTCTGTTTGATTGTGATGAAAACTTGGCTGAAAGAGCCATTGGATATGTAGAGCTCTTTGAAGACTACATGAAGATAATTCCAGATTCCAATCCCAGCTGAACAAGTAACAGTTTTCAAGTGTTATGCCAGCAGAAGCAATAAAGCAAAATTACATTTACTTGCTCTCCAAAGATACTCTACCCACTGAGTTCACCTACAAGCAACCTCCAACTAACAGATTACAGAAACCATTATAACTGCTGAATTATGACTTAAACTTTTCAAAACCTTCTCTTTAGAAAGAGAACCTTCATTAACCACGAGTGAGGTCCTAGAATACAGGAGGTGGGAATGTTGTGCCCTTATTCAAGAAGTGCTGCAAAGAAAAACCTGAGAATTATAGACCACTAAGCTTAACATCTCTGGTAGGTAAGTTACTTGAGAAGATTCGGAGGGATAAGATATACATGCATTTGGAAAGACAGGGTTTGATTAGGAGTAGCCCGCATGACTTCGTGCATGGCAGATCATGCCTCACAAATTTGTTAGAGTTCTTTGATGAAGTGACCAGGAAGGTTGATGAGGGCAGGGCAGCAAATGTAGTCTGTATGGATTTCAGTAAGGCCTTTATAAGGTTCCACATGGTAGGCTGCTCTGGAAGGTTAGATCACATGGAATCCAGGGAGAGCTGCCAAATTGAATACACAATTGACTTGGTGGTAGAAAGCAGAGAGTAATAGTAGAAGGATGCTTGGAGGCCTGTGACTAGTGGTGTGCCTCAGGGGTCAGTGCTGGGCCCATTGCTGTTTGTTATCTATATCAATGATTTGGATGAAAATGTACAAGGCATGATTAGTAAGTTTTCAGATGACCCTAAAATAGATGGTATCGTGGACGGTGAGGAAGGTTATCAGAAATTGCAGCAGGATCTTGATCAGCTGGGGAAGTAGGTCGAGAAATGGCAAAATGAGTTTAATATAGTTAAGTGAGGTGTTACATTTTGGAAAGTCAAATCAAAGTAGGAGTTTCATGGTAAATGGTAGGGTCTTAAGGAGTGTAGTGGAACAGAGTGACCTTGGAGTTCAGGTGCATGGTTCTCTTAAAGTGGAGACATAGATAGACAGGGCAGGGAAGAAGGCTTTTGGCACACTGCCCTTCATCAGTCAGGGCATTGAGTACAGAAGTTGGGAAGTTATGTTACAGTTGTACAGGACGTTGGTGAGTCTACACTTGGAGTATTGTGTTCAGTTTTGGTCACCTTGCTATAGGAAGGATGTTATTAAACTAGAAAGTGTGCAGAACAAATTTACAAGGATGCTGCCAGGACTGAAGGGACTGAGTTATAAGGAGAGGTTGGACAAGCTAGGACTTTTTTCTTTAGAGTGTAGGAGACTGAGGGAGGATCTTATAGAAGTGTTTAAGATCATGAGAGGCATGGATAGGGTGAATGCATTCAGTCTTTTTCCCTGGGTTGGGGAATCGAGGACTAGAGGGCATCAGTTTAAGGTAAGAGGGGAAAGAATGCATGGGGACCTGAGGGTTTTTTGCACAGAGGGTGGTACACATATGGAATGAGCTGCCAGCGGAAGTGGTTAAAGTGGGTACATTAACAACATTTAAAAGTCATTTAGACGAATACGTGGATAGGAGTTCTAACCTAGTGCAGTTATGTCCAGTAAAGCCCACTCCTTGTGGACTTTTCAAACCTCTCTGAAGTATTGTACAACAATATTAATAGAACACGGCTTCTTCTGAGCCTGTGCAGTTCCCAGGACTCCTCTGAGTGCTCATTACATAGAGTTATTTAGCTGTTCCAGGATTCCCCTGAGCCTTCACTACACAATTTATTTAGTTAAGCTTCCTTCACTGCAGTACAGCTAGATTGCATCATCCCTGACATAAGTCTGATTCACTTTCTATGTCCTTCTCCAAATATCTGTAACCTTAAAACACCTCTTCTGCAATTTTATTTCGTATATATGATCAGCACATACTATTGCAGCAGTCTCTACTCTACACTCATCTAGCCTAGTATTAGTGATATTTCCTTCTATCTCTACAGCATATAACTGGCAGATGAATTTCAATGCGGAGAAATCTGAGGTAATGCATTTTGGTAAAAGAAACATGGAGACACAATGGAAGCTCAATGGTACGACTTTGAAAGTGGTACAGGAGCAGAGTAACATCAGGGTTCACAGGTGCTCTCACAACATTGAAGAAGCATTTGGATGAGCACTTAAAACACCAGGGCAGGGTAGGCTATGGACCAAATGCTGGCAAATGGAATTAGTGTGGCTTGTTGTTTGTTGGCCAGCACAGACATGGTGGGCCGAAGGGCCTGTTTCTATGCTGTATGATGCTATGACTCAATGATTGAACCTCAAATTAGTTTGAGTGGCCTACTAAAACTATTGAAACCCTTATTTTTGGGCAGAATTTAACATTGCCACCAAGCATCACTTTGAACAGTCTATTCCATTCATGTTACCACTTTTATATCACTGATTTCTTCAGTACAAAAAAGTGGATTCAAATAAAGGAATGCATCAGAATGCCTAAATCTGTGCTGCTGGTTATTTTTAAATTGGAAAACTCCAGAAGTGAAGAGGGCTACAAACGAGCTTATACAAGCTTGCAGTTTAAGGACCATATTAAGGACATGCTTAGTGTTCTCACGACAGAGTTTGTTTTCATTATAACCTCCTGTATTTGCAGATATAATATGTTTCTGTTCATGTAATCTCAACAGTCTGATGTACTAATTGTGTTCCCCAAATTGCTTAAGTTTTAAGCAGATGCATTTAATTGATTTTTTTTTAAACTCAAGACACTGAAATTCGTAAAAGTTTGAAATGAACATTTAAGAAAATAAACAATATAAAATGTTATGTGTAAAACTTTGGCTTTTGGTCATGTGTTAAATAAGTAATATTGATTAGCCTCTCTTGCATGTCTCTCCCAATTTTCAATCCCACTGTCTTAATTTGAATGCATTGCATTCAATCCATTGAAAGGGTGTTGTCTGCAAATCTAATGCACATTCAAAAATAATTATCAATGTAAAAAGGAATTTTCATTTCAGGGCAGAGCGAATCTCAGTTTTGAATGAATGTCTCCCTATTCTATTACTGTATGTCTAGTTCGAGACTCCCCCCATGAGTGGAAACATCTTCTCTGCATTTACCCTCAGTAATCCCCACAGAATCCTAAATGTTTCAATAACATCAGCTGTCATTCATCTAAACTCTGATAAATAAAGACTTAACCAGTTTAGCCATTCTTGATAAATCAAGCCCTTCATCCCAGGAATCAGCTGAGTGAATCTCTTTAGAACTGCCTCCAATGCCAGAATGTCCTTTCATAAATATGGGGACCAAAACTGTGCATAATACTCCACATGCAGCCTTAGCTACTGCCTGTACACTTGTAACAATACATCCTTGTTTTTAAACTCCAATCCCCTAGAAATAAAGGCCAAATTCCATTTATCTTCTTAATTCCTTGCTACACCCACATGCTAACCTTTTGTGTTTAATGCACAAGAACACCCAGATCTGTCTGTGCTGTATTTAAATAATAGTCTGCCATTTGATTCTTCCTACCAAAATGCAAAACTTCACACTTTCCTACATTAAACTCATCTGCTAAGCTTTTTCACACTCACTCCCCAGTATCATGAACTCCTATGTTTATGTTGCATGTTATCCAATGCTTTCTAGAAATCCAAATGCATAAATCTACTGGTTCTCCCTTATCAACTATGCATGTTATATTCTCAAAGGACGCCAGCAAATTTATCAAGCATGATTTACTTTTTAAAAAATGCTGACTTTGTACATTGCATCCAGCTTTTCTAAATGTCCTCCTCTTTATTGCTTTGTAATGGAGGAAAACATTTTTTTAAATGGCAGGTGTCAGGTTAACTGCCCTATAGTTTCCTCCCTCCCGTCTTTAACAGAGGAGTCACATTAGAATCCATTCAGTTCTGGAATATTTCAACCAAGGTCTCCATTATTTCTACAGCCACTTCCATTAAAACATTTGGATGTAGGCCATCAGGTCCCGGTGACTCACTTGCCTTTAAACTCATTAGTTGATCAAATACTTTGTCCCTTGTGAAAGAGACTGTTACAAAATGTTTCCTCCCATTAGTACATTCCTCATTTGATATGTTTGCGATGTACATAGTGTTATAGTGTTCACCACCATGAATATTGGTGCAATATATTGGTTTAAGTTATGTGTCATTTTCCCCTTCATTGTTTTAATTTCCCAGTCATATCCTCCAAGGGTCCACACTGATCTTCGCTGCCCTCGTATTTTTAGTATGCCATAGAACTGTTTCATTTGTATTTATATTTCTTGCCAATTTACTTCCATCTTCAGTTTTCTCTCTTTTTATTAGCTTTTTAGTCATCCATTCCCAATTCCTAAAACATTTTGCAACTCTCTAGCATAACATTAGTTTTTGCCACTTTGTATGCGTTAGTTTTTGATTAGATACTCACCTTGACTGCCTTTCTCTTTTCTCTCCCCACTTGAATGGCACTCTGTACGATGGCACTTTGGTCAGTCAGCTTACTCTACCTGCAGTCTTCCCTCATCCACACTGGGATCAAGAAGCTTTTAGCTATTGGGCAAGGGCACTGGCTGAGGCTCCTCCAAAGCTAAATTCTGGATTCCAAAACCTGTCTCACTCACAATCACAGGCCACTGTCCCTGACCAGGGACCAAATTTAGTGTAATTCATCTGAGCAGAGTGACTATCTCTTGTGTCTAAGTAACTCTTCCCTTCCTTGATGGAGGGCTACAGTTGAGACTCCAGCTCATCAACTCTGAGATAAAGTTCCTCAAACAACTAATATTTGAGGTAGGTATGGTCATTGTAGATTGTCCCAGTGGCCACCAGTTTCCACGTACTCTTACCGCAACACCTCACTTGAACAACCATCTCTGTTCTATTCATTTAATTAATTTGAATGTTAAATTTTTAATAAAATAAATTTCCTATCTGTACTCTGCAGCTCTAATAATGAGTCCTGATTTAAATCACTTAGCCAGTCAAAATAACCACAGAATAAATACCGACTAATCACTTACCTGTTTTCTTGTGATGTCACACATGTGGCTCTGACTGGTAGGGAAAGTTTGAAGGGGCTGTCCCACCTCTGTGGCCCTCCTCACGCAAGCCCACTCTTCCAGTCTGATCACAGGGATACTGGCTTGCTGCACACTCTTCTCAATCTGAAGTGGTTTACACCCTTATCTTTTCTTAGTCTCTGTCAAAGTGACTTTGTGGTCTTTAATTCCTGAAGCTAGTGGCAGCAAGTATTATTAAAAAGGGGACGCATCTGGCCCTGCAATGCTAGGCCTGCACCTAATAGATTTCTTCCTGCCTTGCTGTGATAGTCACATTCAGAACCAGCTAGACTCAGAATCTTCGCTGGCAAAATTGCCGACAGGCAAGATTAATCATCGATTTTCTTCAAACAGTAATTGAAATATCTGGGCCAATGACTAGCTAATGAATATGTACTTATTTGCCATCATGCAAAAAAGCTACAGCTTGCTAAGATGAGAGCTCCTCTTTAAGACTCATAAATGGTTGTTCATCCACCGCTGTAAATCAAATGGGTTCTTGGACTTAGTCAAGGAAAGAATATTGGTGGCAGCAACCTTCAATCCACAGCTACCACAATGAATATTAACTTATTGAACCATTTCCAGCAGAACTTCAGATAAAATAAGTCTACGTCAATGATCTATACCAACAATATGAGGATCTGGCTGCATGACTCCTGTGGGAAACATTTTCCATGGGATATATTCACCATGGGAGAGATTCTTTACACGACAAACATCTGTCAATTTCTCTTAATGCTGTCAGAGTACTTTAAAACAAAAACTTACTTCATTCAAGTTTATTAATTAGTTAGTTAGCTCCTCAAATGGACTGGACCTCGCTGTCTCACGAGATCGGTCAGATTCACATCCATTGCACCTTCGGTAACTAGTTCTGTCAGCCGTTGTATTTAATAGATTCTCTTCAGCAGTTTTTAGGTCTACTCTCAAACTAAACCATTATCTCACACTTTAATCTGATTTTATATTTTGATCCTGTTAATGCAACTGCTTACATTATGGTTTAATTCTGTTTCATTCTAAAATGCAAGCGGTAAAAAAATTTATAAGTTTATAAACTTCTGTAGTGTGAAGTCTGAGAATTATTAGCTTACCCACTACAACTGTAGTAAATCTCCAGCATAATATTGCATTTTAATCAATACTGGCTGTTGCATATCTTGTTAAGTTGTCAGTATAATCAATTAACTAACATATGCTTGCTGCACTGGTGATGTGCATGTTTCTTGGTCAATATAATGCACATAGATAAAACATTCAAACTGTCTATTGTTATCAACCAAGTGAAATTGCCTCTCAGTCTTCTTTTCGATTCAGCACTGCCTCATTGCATATACGGAATTAGAAATTCAATTGGAATTTAATTTACCAGCCTTTACCCTCCAATTTACTTTTAAATGAGCAAACATATTCCATGATATTGAAGCCTTGTCCACAATAAGGTTGTACATTTCTGTAGAGGGTTTTGCATGGTGTTTAAGTTTCCACGTATTTAGCATTCTTTTGGCAACATTTTTTAGTACCATTCATGTTCATGATTTTGCATTGTATGTTTTGCAGCCTTTATCCTGCTGTCTTGTAGTTTAATGACCTAATCCATCATTTCCATCATGTTTCCTACTGGTCTGATGGTGAGCATCAGTGGCCCTGGTCCTTGTATGGTTTTATGTATCTGACTCCATCTTGCAATTCCATATCTTCAGTGCAGTTTTTGAGTTCAAGTCATGAACTATGTAAAATAAGTTGAATCAATGGAAAACAGACAGGCTAAGAACAATTCCTCAGTAAATACTTGGATATGAGCTCCAGAATATCACCATGGCTAGTGTAAGTACTGATAGTATAAATATGTTCTTTTGTAACCAGGTAGATCAGGAGTTAAAATTTACTAAATTACTCTGAAATATCATTCTTATACTGTTGATGAAAAAGACAAGAAAAGAAAACCATTTAAAATATATAGTTATGGAGGTTTAATCAAAACATTGTGATGAAAATGTTTTATCTGGGTGGCTCATGTACAAAACTCCTATTAAAATTGCAATTATCCAGGTTCTTTTAGTCTGTGCAGATGAAAAATTGATAGCCTAAGTATTATTATAAGAGCTTTCTTCTGCAGAAACATTTTGCCTCTGCATTATTTGATTCCGTGTACAAATGAAAGCTAACATCAATGTATTACAGACTGACCCCATTGAATACCGTAATTCTAAATGACAAGTGCTACATGCATATAATTGTAGCATTGCAGGAAGTCTAAACTATATACTTCTAAAGAAAGAGTTTAAAACTTTTCAACTAAAATATTTTTCTGCCAATACTTTTACATCTACGCTTCATCTTGCCTGAATTAAAATAAAATATGATCAACTGTTCAATGGGACAACCTTTCCTCTGGCTGTTATTTTGTAGCATTCATTTAAGCCTTGGATGCGGGCTGCCTCAAATGACATTTAATGTAACAATATATTTTAGAAACAGTACAGGTGAATCATGATTGATGTTTCCAGATAGTGAAAGAATGTGCTTATGTTACAAGGACAGGGCCATCTCATTGAAATCTTTTTAAAGAAAATGAATGGTGTGGAATGTCTCTCAGAAATACCTTTTGTTCTTTGGATAACCAAATAACCAAATAATACTTAGGCTGTTCAAAGAAATATTTGAATGCTTTCTCCACATGGAATAAATAATTAGTTGGAAATAATTACCTGGAAATTAAAATAAAACTGGGAACATTAAAGTGACCACAAAGCTGTCGGTATGTCATAATGTCCAACTGGTTCGCTGATTTACTTTAGAAAAACATTTCTGCTGTCCTTACCTGGCCTAACCGAAATGACACAGGAAAAAAGGCATATTTACTTCGTTATCCAATCAGTTTCTACTTGATGACATTTTCTTACATTACTTTTGCAAGTTTAGTACTAAACCAGGCAAAAGATTTCTCACTTTGGTCAAGAATAGTTGCTAATACATTTTTAAACCAAAGTACCCATTTCATTATAAAATAACTTTGCCAGGGAATGGCAACCTTGATGGAGGAGCACACTGGATCTCTGGAGGAGGCACATACCCTTCCCCGAGCTTTGACTTGCCAAACCAGTGAAACACGCTAGGCTGCACGCTTGATATGGACCTCTACCTCCATGGGTAAAATCCCAGTGGCAGTAGAAGGTGGGTCTTAATTGGGCCATGAGTGGTGTGCTTCTTGATACTTCCCCCAGCTGGTATAAAACTAAGGTAAGGTCAGACATGTGGGCACTGAGGCCAGCAACCAATTTATTGACTCCCGGACTCACCTGCCAACCTGCCCCCAGGGGTGATCACATTTACATGAACAGTCCATGTATAGAGAATGGGATAAACTGAAATAAAGAGAAAGGCACCTTTAAGTATAGATTCAGATGGGAAAATTAATATTACAAAGGCTTGCCTATGTGTTATTGTGTTCAAAGAAAGCCATCTGTACTGCTCGAAATTTGATGTAGGCAGCAGTTTGCTAGCTGTCCAATTGTAATGCTTTCAGAAAAAAAATTATTCCGGTGTTACAACAGTTCAAGAATCATGCAATAACGTTCCAGCTATTGAATGAGACCAGGTCTTTTGTCTCACTCTGCCATGTTGGGTGCCTTTGCTTCATGATTGTTTGGCCATGTGTGCAATTCAAATATTTCTGTAAAGCCAAATACATTTATTTTGAAATGGCTCCATTGAAATAGTATTGTGTGCAGCATTCTGACGTATAATTGGATAACTGAATTATATCAATTATACAGAAAGAGCTAGAGTTTGTTTAGCCTTGTATTTTAAAGTAACCTCAGATGCCTGAGGCCTTTCAGATTTAGGTGGATGTCATTGCCAACTTCTAAATGAATAAAGGTAAGAAGTGTTTATATGTCCCTATGGGAAGAGAGGGGGATCTATCATGACAGATGTAGCTTTGAGAGGTGGATGAGAATAAGGAGAGGCATCATGGGTCCATGGGTTTGGAGGGGGGAGACAAAAGACCCAGGAAGACCACCATCAGGAAGGAGTGGCAGCAGGTTGCCCAGAAAGGTCAACCACTGGAGTGTCTGGACTTGAGAATATAATGACCTTATATGATTGGTCAAGGGAGAGTGCAGGAGGGCAGATCAGGAACAACACCAGGCATACCTGAAGATGAGCTGTCAACCTGGTGAAGCCACCGAACAGGACTACTTGCACACCAAACAGCATAAGCAGCAAGTGATAGACAGAGCTAAGCGATCCCACTACCAACAGATCAAATCTAAGCTCTGCAGTCCTTCCACATCCAGTCGTGAATGGTGGTGGACAATTAAACAACTCACTGGAGGAAGATCCTCCACAAATATCCCCATCCTCAATGATAGAAGAGCCCAGCACATCAGTTCAAAAGATAAGGCTAAAGCTTTTGCAGCAATCTTCAGCCAGAAATGCTGAATGGATGACCCATCTTGGCCTCCTTCAGTGGTCCCCAGCATTACAGATACCAGTCTTCAGCCAATTCGATTCACTCCACATGATGTCAAGAAACAGTTGGACAAACTGGATAATGCAAAGGCTACAGGCCCAGACAACATTCCGGCAGTAGTACCGAAGACATGTGCTCCAGAACTTGCCACTTCCCTAGTCAAGCTGTTCCAGTACAGTTACAACACTGGTAGCCACCCGACAATGTGGAAAGTTATCATAGAATGTCTACAGTGTGGAAGCAGGCCATTTGGCCCATCAAGTCCACACTGACCCTCCAAAGAGCATCCCAACCAGACCCACCTCCCACCATAGAGACTATGGGCAATTTAGCATGGCCAATTCACCTATCCTGCACATCTTTGGACTGAAGGAGGAAACTGGAGCACCCGAAGGAAACCAATGCAGACATGGGGAGAACATGCAAACTCCACAAAGACAGTCACCCAAGGCTGGAGTCGAGCCTGGGTCCCTGGTACTGTGAGCCAGCAGTGCTAACCACTGTGTCACCGTGCCACCCAAGTATGTCCTGTACATAAAAAGTAGGCAAATCCAACCCAGCCAATTACTGCCCCATCAGTCTATTCTCAATCATCAGTAAAGTGATGGAAGGTGTCATCAACAGTTGTCATCAAGCAGCACCTGCTCAGCAATAACCCTGCTCAGTGACGCCCAGTCTAGGTTCCACCAGGGCCACTCAGCTCCTGACCTCATTCCAGCCTTTGTTCAAATATGGACAAAAGAACTGAATTCCAGAGCTGAGTTGAGAGTGACAGCCCTTAACATCAAGGCTGCATTCGACCAAGTGTGGCATCAAGGAGCCCTAGCAAAACTGGAATCAATAGGTATCAGGGGGAAAATTCTCCAGTGGTTGGAATCATACCTGACACATAGGAAGATGGTTGTGGTTGTTGGAGGTCAATCATCTCAGCTCCAGGACATCTCTGCAGGAGTTCCTCAGGGTGGTGCCCTAGGCCCAACCGTCTTCAGCTGCTTCATCAATGGCCTTCCCTCCATCATTAGGTCAGACGTGGGGATGTGCGCTGACAATTGCACAACGTTCAGGACCATTTGCGACTACCCAGACATTGAAGCAGTCCATGTTCAAATGTAACAAGATCTGGACAATATCTAGGCTTGGGCTGACAAGTGGCAAGTAACATTTACGCCACACAAATATCAGGCTATGACCATCACGAATAAGAGACGGTCTAACAACCACCGCTTGACATTCAACTGTATTACCATCACTGAGTCACTCACTATCAACTTCCTGGGGGGTATAATTGACCAGAAATTCAACTGGACTCACCACATAAACACAGTGGCTACAAGAGCAGGTCAGAGGCTAGGAATACTGCAACGAGTAACTCACCTCCTGACGACTCAAAGCCTGTCCACCATCTACAAGGCACAAGTCAGGAGTGTGATGGAATACTCCCTACTTGCCTGCGTGAGTGCAGCCCCAGCAACACTATCCAGGACAAAGCAGCCCACTTAATTGGCACTACATCCACAAGCATTCACTCCCTCCACCACCAATGCTCAGTAGCAGCAGTGTGTACTATCTACAAGATGCACTGCAGAAATTCACCAAAGATCCTCAGACAGCACCTTCCAAACCCATGACCACTTCCATCTAGAAGGACAAGGGCAGCAGATATATGGGAACACCACCACCTTCAAGTTCTCCTCCAAACCACTCACCATGCTGTATTGAAAATATATCACCGTTCCTTCACTGTCGCTGGGTCAATATCTTGGACATTGTGGGTCAACCCACAGCAGGTGGATGACAGCAGTTCAAGAAGGCAGCTCACCATCAACTTCTCAAGGGCAACTAGGGACAGGCAATAAATGTCGGCCAGCCAGCGACACCCACATTCCAGAAATGAATAAATTATTTTTAAAAATCAATTAATGTACCTTCACATGACATCGCCTACCCACTGCATTACCAACGTCTTAATTACTTAATACACTGCAATCCTATCACTCTGCAATGTTCCCCAGCTCTCAGTTGCATGTCTAACATGTAACAGTTTCACCTCATTCTCATACCGACCAATGCTTCAAGCCTCATAACCCACCTTTAACTGCCTCCACAAACGTCCTGCTATTCAGCTATAGCGCACGCTTCACCCAAAGGGTGTTAAACAATCACTGACATTTCTCCTCTTTTGCAAGAGATTTTGGCACACAGTAGAAAGAAATAAAGTAGATATGGTGGGAGACAAGGCCACTTGCCTCTCCTGAGCTACTTGAAAGCGATGATACTTAACATTATGGGCCAGGATGCACTGGGCAGTTCTTTACCACTGAAACCATTGAGAATTCTTTAAGTCCCTTTTCTAACTAAGTCACCCTCATCCTTCTATCTGTCATGAAGAGCAAATTGTTGATGTTGTAACCATGTATCTCTTGGAAAGTAATGGACATTCATGTTAGGAATGGCTATCTGATGTTGTCCTCCCATCAAACAAGTTTCTTAGGGCCCAGTACTTACTGGAACCAGCAACATATTCAGTGGAGGCAATCAAGGTAATTCAGGCTTGAATTAAGGACCATTTTTTGAGACTGATCCAAGTTTGCCAATGTCACCCAAAGTCGCATCCCGGTCCCCAGACCCCATTGTGACAGGACCCCAGTAATACTTTGCAAGTGGCTTTTCAGCAGGAGCTCAGAAGCTCAGCAAATGCTCAAAGGGTGCTATTATGGCTAAATGCATTCTTGTGGAGGTGCCCTCTCCCAGCCAAGGAGCTGTACAGTTCTGGGACTTGCTTTTTATTGCAGTCTCTCACAGTTCCTAGCAGGCATCTATGTCTCCCATTTCTTCAGGAATACTTCCTTCTTCTGGAGGGATTGTCAACTGGACATACCTTCAGGCCCTTCCGTTGGATCATCTGCATCTTCTCCTGCCTTCGTTGGACAGGGAATGCAGAGGCTGCAAATAGTTGACCACCTCCCGTAAATGTTTGATGGTGGGCACATTATTGAGAAGCACAGGTTCAGGAGCAGCAAATGCTTCCAAACCTGGGGAAATACAACTTTTTGTTGTCTACATGTTACTGATTCCTCTGTTGCCCAGACCCCTATCCCTTCTGCCTGAGGATGCATCTCTCAAACCCAGCCACCTACCACAATAGCTCCAAAAAATACTCCAGTACTTCCAGTCCCTGTTTAAATGAAGACGTGCCAAGACTTCCCTTACAAGCAATCAGGGTGCTTGGCCCTTTAAATGAAACTACTGCAGAGACCGTGCTGCAATGTCATGCTTTTATTTTGAATTGAGTAAATAATGCAGACACTATCTGGACATTCATTGCAATTGGGTTGTATGACATTAAGTTAGTAGTGAATCAAGTCAGGGTCACACCAGGTGTGATTCCTTGATTCTCAAGGAATGCAATCCGTCCACTCAGGAACAGCCAAAGGTGCAGGGCCCACAAGTACAACATTGCAAGATTTCCATTGCATTACCATGAGCAACATTCTGCAAACCAAATTCTAGCTCAATTAGTCTTGGTAACTCTGAAAGTTACACTATCACAGCTACAATTTCGTTGCAATTAGGGATGAAACGTTTCAAAACATTTCATTTGCTTAATAAACTCTTAGAAGGCAGCTGAATGCAATCAATTTTTTGCAATCGTCAGTTCAAATCAGGGAGTGTAAGGATTATTAAGTGTTGCAGTTAATATTATGATATTGGTATAGAAATAGGATTTAGAATGATGTATATGAGACTAATTTGATCTGATGTTTAGAAGTATGGTGAATATATCAAGTGGCAAATGATGAGTGAAAACAGAAACCAAGTAATCACAAGCAGTAACACAGGGTGGTTAGCTACAGGGTACAGGAAATATTGATTAATCTCATTTCAGTTTTGCTTTTACAAAATTTATCATGCTGTTAGTTCTCCTTTAATTGTAAATATTTTGTCCCACCAATGGAGCTGAGCTCCAGTAAATGCCACAAAACGTGTTCAGAGTACAGAATGGAAATAATAAGTCTGTTTGCTTCTGCATAATAAGCAGACTATTAATCGTCACATGAAATCATAGTCATATCAACTTACATGTCGTAAAGGTCGAAAGAATGTCTACAGTCAACTAGGGCAATGTCGTACATATGGTCAGAAGAGGGGTATTCGCTCCCAGATCTGAGGAAGGGTCACCGGACCAGAAACGTTAACTCTGATTTTCTCTTCACAGATGCCGCCAGACCTGCTGAGCTTTTCCAGCAACTTCTGTTTTTGTTCCTGGTTTACAGCATTCGCAGTTCTTTTGGTTTTTATGTTCGTTGATGGTTGCACAATATTTAATAACATTCATGACTTTAATGAAGAGCTGAGCAGCCAAAACCTCATGACATTGGAACCAGACAATAGTTAGGCATGGGATACTAAGTAGTAATTAACATTTGAGCCCTACAAGTGCCAGGCAATGGCAATTCTCCAAGAAAAGATAATCTAACTATCTGCCCATGATATTCAGTTGTATTACCATCATTGAAATTCCAATCAAGATCTGGTGTTTACCATTGACCAAAAACTGAACTGGCCCAGCCTTAAAAAAGTTCTGTATTTACAGGAGCATGTCAGAGGCTGAGAGTTTTTAGTGAATACTTAACCTCCTGACTCCCCAAAGCCTGTCCACCATCTACACAGTACAAATCAGGAATATGATAGCATACTTTCCACTTGCCTGGATGAGTGCAGCTCTAACAATATTCAGCTCAATGTTTTTCTAGGACAATGAAGTCTACAGACTTCGTGGTAAACATTCACTCCCTCCACCTCCAGCACACAGTGGCAAAAATGTGTATCAGCCACAAAATGTTCTATAATAATTTGCCAAAACTTCTTGGTCAGCAACTTCCAAACATATGACTCGTATCATTTTGAAAGACAAGAACAGCAGATGCATGACAACACTAGCATCTCCAATCTCACCCCCAAATCACACACTATCCTAACTTGGAAAAAGATCATTGTTCCATCATTGTCATTGGGTTAAAATTGTGGAACTCCCTCTTTAACAGTACTCTAAACATGCCTACACTGCAAGGCCTGCAGCGGTTCAAAAGGGCAGTTAGGAATGGGCAATAAATGCAAAATAAATGTCATTTATATTGTATAAGATGAGAGCACTGATTGATTGGCTAGTGAATGCTGATTGATAGAGGCATTGCATTGGACAATGCTCCAGTTAGAAGCTGACTAACAGTTAACTGCCAAAGAAATAAAATTCAACAAAATAGGGACAGCCGTTCTCTGACTCATTCCTCGGGTTAATGAATTGACTAGTCAGAGTCAATCTTGCTGGTGTAAAATTCAAACCAAGTTTACTGCATCTTGGGGACTCTGATATTAAAAGTTATTCCTAAGCTTGAACTTACTTGCTCCCGGAAAAGTTCAGCAATTTTATTGCAGGTAACCTGTTCACTGGGTATTGATGTATAAAGTAATGGTTTGAAAGGTTAATGTTAGAGACTGTATGGACATTCACCTAATCAAAAGGACATGGTGGGAAATGTCAGAGCATCTTAGAATCTCAAAGAAGACAGACCTATTATCCAGGTGCCCAAATAGTCTTAGAAACAACATCTAACTTACTTATGTAACATTGTCCTGATTACTGTCATGAAATAAATTACATTTTGATTAAAACAAGAGCCTCTTCGCTTTACACTGCCTAGTGGTTTCTGTTATATTAAGGAGGTCCTGTGGGCCCAGTCAGAAAGAGGATGGTAGCAGGAATCCATCCAACATGATCAGAGGGTCAGCAGCTCTGAGGCCTATGTTGTGTCACTGAGAGAAGGGTTGTTCTTGAGCCAGGCAAAAGACCTCAAGACTCAACAGGTAAATATAGAAAACAAGTAATCAAGAATCAGGACAGAATTTCCTCTCAGGAGATCAATGAGGCTGAGGGGCCATCCTTCCCAACCCATGGCCCCTCTTTGTGCAATGGTGCCCCAGGTTACCACAAGGAAGCTATCTACATTAAGCTGATGACATCCTCAAGCATTAAGCATTAGGGAAAGTGAGAGTGTAAGGCATTTGGCAAATGCAGGCGACTCTATAAATGGTACTCCATTGGATATTTACATTTGCAAACCTGTAACCAGTGGGAAAACTCCTTGGTGGCAGGGCTGCATTGGAGAATCATTCCTCCTCAGATCCTTTCTATTATATCTCCCACTTTCCAGACTGCCACCTGGAAGCCATTGCAATTGTTCCTTGAGGAATTTCAGTCACTTGCAGAATGATTAAATAGGAGTTGTCTCAAGGAAATTCTCAGATGTTATTATGTTTGCATAAAGTTATTACGTTTAGTAAAGGATTGCATATTTTGTAAACAGTCTATAAATTCCATTAGAATAGCAGACAAAGAAATATTATATTTCCATCAAATGGTACAATTTCAAACAGAGGATGATGTGATATGCCTACATTCTGACAACAGTAATAGTATTTTAGCAATTGAATTTTTAGTTTTCTCAAAATATCATGATTCAGAATTTCTCATTAGCTGTGAGGTTAATTTTCAACTTACCAGCATTGCAACTCGGATTGTGTTTATAGAAACAGCCAAATTTGTCTTTCTATTGATTTGCATGGAAAGGAAGATCGGGTGGTTTTGTAATTGTTACCTGACCCATAATACCTGTTTTATATTTCAGCGATAAGTTGAAAATTACCCCCTGTATATTCCATAAGTTTACTTCAGCAATCAATATTAGAAATTCAGAGAACAGAAAACAGACCTGCATATTGTAAAGAATTTTATTGTGTGTGCAAAAGGTAAAAAGACTTCAATAAATGGAGATCTGTTCAAAACTATAAATACACCAGGTACTAAAAAGAGAAATTCTGGAACACTTTAAATCACTTCACTAACATATAACATCATTTAGCATTACTTCATTTTTTTTTATGTCCAACTCATAGTGCAGTTGGTAATTAAGTTAAACTCTGAAATATTTTAACTTTTATATTGAGTAAAGCAAGCAACTGTGTTTACCTATAATGGAAATTCATGAACTTTCTTTTCTATTTAATTATTTAGATCCATCCGAGAACTTAAAACCCAGACTCCAGACTTTTCGTAATGATGGAAGACAGCCATTATGAAGGACAGTTAGTTGAAACACTGCAGTCATATCAGAATTTACAATATAAAAAGTGTAGTACCATCTGAAGTATTCCTGGACCCACTAGATTTGCTACTTATACACTGACTGATCGTCACTGTTGCTGATGATTGTACAAGTACAATGTCAAGTACACTATTCTTCAAGTGAGAAACAACAAGGTCAGATATCGAATGGTCATCGGCAATGACCTTTTATTCTGGAGTTGGACACGATGATATAATTTTAAAACTCATCATTAATGGTTCTTTCTGATTTGGCATTGTTGTGGCACTGTACACTCAAAAATGCAAGTAGCCATGGAGTTGATCCAATTGCCATTGTCAGTAGGTATACATTACTGACTGAATAAATCAAATCCTATTTCAAAAAATGCATCACAGAGAAGCAAGCTGAAATAGGAAATAACATCCAACACACTTGGAAAACAGATACTTTATTTCTATAGAAGATGTTTGATTCTGCAATCAATTACAGCTTCTTACATAATTCCCATATGGTTCAATTCCATCAAGCACTAATAGCATGCTGGCTTTGCTCAAAATACCATGTCTGACCAATGTACAATGTTCAATGGTATGAACAACACAACAAAAAATCACTTCTGGAATTCACATGGGATGTTACAAAGAACCTGTTCCAGCTTTTCCAGATGTAAAGTACCAGGGTTATAACCAAAAGATACTGATGTGCATTGACAGTACCAGTTACTTTCCGTGATCATTGTAATCCATGGATTTCTCTCTTTGTATTCAAGAGAGCTGTACATATGTCTGAATACTTTGTATTATTAGTATGGTCTACAGTAAATTAAACTGTTTACTCTTACAGTGGTTGCTCATTTCTACTAGGAGATTAAAAATGTCATTATGCTAAACTTGAAGTTTGAATGTGCAATAAATTATACACTACTGAATCACATCAAAAGGAGTCAATCTACATCACAACAACTTAGGAATGATGAAGTGATTCAAGTGGGACCATCTGACGGTGCTCTTTTCACCCAATACATTCACCAAGCAAGTTATTTAGCTTAATAGAAAGGTGATGTCCTGTGTGACATTTGTATTGCAAAGAATCAGAAGCATATTTGTTGAATCAATATCATTTTGCAGTCTGAACTGTTCATAATATTCAAGCAAAGTTAAATTCTTTTCATTCATTTCAAGAAATTATCTCTTTTTTTCAAATTGAACATTTGACATTTTATTCTATTAAATGCAGTCAGACGTATGCCACATTCTAGACATTCATTTTATTCTATCTATTAAATATAAGGTTCTTGAAGTACCTATTTAGTTGAAAATGCCTGTAGTACTTGCAGCTCCTGTAAGCCGAATGATGACAAACATTTTCAATGTTTCATATATCTCATTATGTGACATACAGTTGCTACTATTTTATAATAAGAGAGCAATCATCCTTCAGTTGCATAACTGGGCCACCAGATTCTCACAATTACTCAAAATGCTTTCTGACTTTATTTTTCATGCATCATTTTTCTCAGTAACAGAAATTTTTAGTGTCCAAAATCAATATTTAAACAGCATAAATGATTAATAAAATACATGTATCACAACAGCGTGGTTACATTTATTTATTGTTTTTCAAATGTCTTTTAATGCGTTTATTAAAGTTTTGACTTGAAGTTATGGGCCTCTCCCAGAAGCTTGAATTTGAACTTTCAATTGCTTTGCCCACCCAGGCACTCTGAATTTCACAATGTGAGCATGGATTTGTGCCTAATTTTAGAGTTACATCAATAGCATTCAGTTAGTTATACTGACGAAATACATTTCTTTAACACTTAGTGTTATTTACTTACTTTTTAAAAAAATGACATATTTCAAAAATGTTAAAATACAATGAAACTGAGTATGATTGAGAATGGTAGAGGCCTAATTAACTTTATACATTAGGAATAGAAAAGAAGTTGGAGATTTGAAGAGACGTGAGATATAATGGAAGTGAAGAACCGTGAGGAAACACAGCGATGGTGATGATGACATTCCACCCCTCCGAGAAACAAACACCAAATGCAGCATGACCTAACCATCTGTCAGCTCAAAGTAAAGGATAGAAGATAGAAAGACAAACAAGGTAAGGTCAGAAACAGTAGAGATGTTTTAAGCTCCATATTCTTTCTGACCAGTAGCTTTTTCTCAACTAATTTTGAAAGACAAAGAGCACTACTCATTAACTTTAACAATGTTGCATATTTGTAAAGGATGCAGATTGTTTGTGTAAGAGAAAGAAAATGACAAGTTTTCTGATTACATTGGAACATTTACATTAATAGAAACATGGAACGTTTACAGCATAGAAAGAGGCCAATTGGCCCATGATGTTTGTGCCTGCCAAAAAGCAAACTAGTGAGCAGAATCTCACTTTACATCATTTGATCAATAGCCCTGCAAGCACACCACTTGGGTGTTTTTCCTTAAACTTTAGAGATATGTTAATCTTACAAAGAGAGAAAAATATGGAGCTTCATTCAGGAGTGCCACAGACTTGATGGGCTGAATGGCCTGTGCTGTTATGACTTCATGTGAGGGGTGTGAGAGGGAGACTGACAGCAGATAGAATGATGTCAAAGAGAGATAGGTGTGACAGAGTAACTAGAATCAGAGAGATGGGTGTGAAAGAGAGAGATGAGTCAGAAGAGGTGCACATTGTTATAACCCACTGTGGAAAGTGTGTTGATACACTCCACTATTCCCAGGGTCACCACAAGAATTAA
Organism: Rhincodon typus; assembly: GCF_021869965.1. Lineage (NCBI taxonomy): Eukaryota > Metazoa > Chordata > Chondrichthyes > Orectolobiformes > Rhincodontidae > Rhincodon > Rhincodon typus. Next base: position 38,874,723 of record NC_063347.1, read on the forward strand.
GTGATTTAATAAAAGTACAGATGAGTCTCCAATTTAGCTATCTGATTGAATCAAATTTACAGAAAACACTGACCAGAATCCTGTATTTAACAAAAAATGCTATTTATTGCAAATAAATAAGCACTAATGAAAGGCAAAACAAAACTCTTATTTTCGAAATTGTAACCTCCTTTCAAAACATCTACATACTCAGCCTGATAGACACAAATAAACAAAAAGACATCAGTACTATGGCTGAAGGAAAATGTACTGGGGACGTACAATTTAATAACACCAGTCCACAGGATTAAATGAGATTAACTTTCTGCTTTCTAAGAACCCTCTTTCTCCAATCCCCTTTCTGAATTCTTTTACTCCTTCACAAGAGCTATGGAGTGATTAGTCCGTTAATTATAAAGTCTCTTAGTTACTGGTTGAAGGCAACAGCTTACAACAACTGGTGAGAGAAAATAACTGGCTTTCTTCTGTCTTTGGTTCTTTTTATTGCAGAGATATAGAGATACAGCCAGTTTCTTCCATTCTGGAGAACTTGTGCCCATGTATTGTCACATACGGCAGCTGCTATGCTACCCAGGAACCAATCAGAGAGTTCTCTTCAGGTTGATGACCTCTGGCATCCACAACTGGTCACAATTCACAAGCTAATCAGCCCTCTGTTGCTGGTCAAATCTCACTCTACGCGTATACCCAGTGATGTGCCATCTTATCTTATCCTCCCCAACTGCTTGCAAAGCAACAGGATAAACACAAATCACAATAAGTTCCAGTAACTTGTTTTTGAATGTGCAGAATTGCCCTCCACAGTCCTTGGTTTTAAAACAGCTCTTTTCCCTTTTTCAGTCCTGATGCAAAAATAAAAACAAAACTTTAAAAAGAAATGTGAACTTTATAATTTGATAGAAACAGAGACTGGAATGAAGGGGAAATGGGTCAAAGAGACAAAAATGTGCCCAGGGAGAGATCAGTGTTCAGAGTGAGAATAGGGTCAGAGAGGAGAGAGGTGAAAGAAAAGTAAAGATTGTTTTGTTTGATTAATGTTGCTGTAATTTTTAATAACCTTTCATAGTTTTGTAAACAGAAGCAAACATTTTTGAGGTAACTAAATAGGAATGAAATAGAAGAAGAAGCCAGTTAACAATGAGTGGACCATTACCCTCTCAGTATCCAACCTATGTGTGAGCAATTGGAATAGGGATACAGTGAATGAAGGCTAATGTTTCAGTGAATATCCAGTAAAAATGAGGGTGAGGGTAAGGGTTGTGATAAGTAATGGAATAGCTAAGAGAAAGATGAGGAAATGGGGATGCCAATGAAAGCAACTGATTAACTTCTGAAGACCATGTATCTATCCACAATTCCCAGCCTAAATATGATCTCCAGCTCATAGTAATTTGCTTGGTCATTATACCATTCCATTCCAATCACCTCGCAAATAGAGATAAAACTGCAGGCGCCCTGAAGAGGACAGAGATATAAGAGAAAATAAGAAGAAAAAGCAATAAACTGTAGAAACGAAAAGGAACAGAGGCAGTAAAGAGACCAAAGAACAAAAACAGAAGTTGCTGGAAAAGCTCAGCAGGTGATTCGAAACGTTAACGCTGACTTTTTCTTCACAGATGCTGCAGGTGATCCGAAACGTTAACTCTGACATTTTCTTCACAGATGCTGTCAGATCTGCTGAGCTTTTCCAGCAACTTCTGTTTTTGTTTCTGATTTACAGCATCTGCAATTCTTTCGGGTATTTTTTAAAAGGACAAAGGAGTCTGATAATAACCTGTAGGTACCTTCCATATTAGGGTTTGAACTGTGTGGAGAAACTCAGAAGTCAATTGAATGGATCAGAACATACAACCTCAACTATATTGTACTAATTAATTTTGATTTCAGGATTTTGCATCTCCAAGCTGTGTTGTGCATATGATATGTGTCCAAACGAATTCAGCTGTATTTAAAGGGACAAGCTGTATTTAAAGGTACAAATGGAAACTGAAGGTATTCAGGATGGGTATCAAGGAGAGAATCCAGACATAAGGATGCTTGTATAATTATTGCTGGCTGCAATATGAGGAAGAAACCTGCTGCTCCACCAATTCGGCATGGTTGGAGTAGCTGTAAACATGATTAGAATTAAAGGTGTACTCATGTTTATGAATCAATATAGCTAGCAGTTCGATGACCTAGCTAGATCAGGCCATGTGAGCAGATTTGCTGATATAGCTATATCCTGTGCTTTAAGCTTTGCTCCCTTTCACTCTTTCCGACTAAGTACTCATTATCACTTCATTCTTCAGACACACTTACTGTTCAGCAGCACTCAACATTCAATTTTATCACTTCTCACCTCCTTATTTAACCATCTATCATTATAATTCATCCCAATTCTTAAGTAGTGTAGTTCATGTATCTCATGATCAGTCTCACTAAATGCACTGCATTTATCATGGGAATACAGCAATTTCACCTACTCAAAATTCTGTTTATATGCCTTATGAAGGAAGAGAACATAAAATACAAAAGGAAAGGACAGGACTGGAGTTGGACTGCCACTAATAGTGTTGCTTTTGTAACCAGTGGACAACCTGAAGATGCATGACACATGTCAGTTAGAGGTGGAGTGAAAAGGAAATCACAGAAATTTGGAGACAAAACTACAAATTTCTCTGACATACATGAGCTGATTTGATTTCCTCATTGACTGAGCCCTGTGAGAAAAACCGGTTGTGGCGATTTGTCAAAATTGTGACTTTGCCAAGATGAAATCATATCACTTTGTCTGCTTTGTCCTTTCATGACCCTTGTATGTAGAGCAGGTGTTGCAGGACATCCCTGAGAGTAATTCCTCAGAGGACTTCCTGCACCACCACAGAGCCTGTAGATATTCAATTGCACAAGCACTCATACTTCAGTGTGTGCAACCAGAGAGTTAGTTTGATTTCCCCTGGTAATACATACCTCGTATGCACAGATACTGGTGGCATGGAAAAAGATGGAGAACTCACATCCATTATAAGTTGGGCAAGGAAGGAAATTCTATCCATGCTCTATGCAACTAGACACAGATGCAAAAGGCAGGGGGTTATTGCTAGAGAACCATCATCACCTTAGTGAGGTATTGGTATGTCATGCCCACTTTGACATTACTGGAGGTGGAGTGGTGGTGTTGGTAGAATGGATATGACCACCACAATCCTGAGTAAATAAGTAGTGCAGGGAATTGAAGAATTATATATTATCGAGAGAGAAGCTGCATCCAAGGTGTTAGAAGAAATGTTCTTAAGTGTTTCCATGCAGGTTGTGCAGAATTTGATGGCAATTTGGCTAATGCATTAACTATGATTACAAATGTGAGTAGAGTGCAGTTTTTTAATCCAGAGATAAATGTAGGTCCCCAATTAGCCACATTACCAGTTAAGATCCTCAACCAATGATGTCTGAGTTCTCACCATTCAGGAAGGCCAACCAGTAGGACTCTTCATTCATAGGCACCTTGTTCCGAATTGAGGGATCCAGCATTAAGAAGGAAGGACTATCCACTTCCTAACTTCACTCACCTCAGCAGCAGTCCCCATCCTGCCCATACTTGACTCTGCCCGAGGATTCATGGCTCATCCCTCCTGCAGGCTCATTTGTAATACCAACAAGTAGCCACTGCACTAGGTGGCAGTGTGGGTGGAATTGTCACCCTGCTCAAAGCTTAAACAAGTAAGAGGCCCCACACTGTCCGAGTAAGTGCCTAACAACCTAATAACTACATTGAGTCTTCCAGAAAGAACGGATGCAGGGCTTACAAGTCAAACATGAGAGCTGCATTAAATTTTGTCTCTTACGTACAGCCTTTCTCATGCAAGTCTGCCTGTCAATGCATGCACTGAAGCGTTGCTGAACCACTGAAGTGATCCCACTCTCATCCATTGCTTCTATTACCCCGAACAAAAACTAACGGGTTGCTGTGTACTCCAATGGTCAAGTTTGCCACTGCATAGAAACAGGAAAAACCTTTAGAGATCTGTACGAGAATTCAAAAGAGGACATAAGCCAAAAGTATCTCGGCAGTTAGAGCAAGGAACTGAAAAATCTGCCTCCACAGCTGCTGAAGCAACGCAGGAACCAGCATGGAGAATCAGAAGGAAAATGAAAAACGTGTGGGTGTATGACAAAATGTTACGCTTTCACTCTTTTTGTAATAATTTCAACAGAAACAGAATGACTTGCACCATGTTTAAATTTTGATTGTTATTATGTCCTGAGGGCCATTTTATCCTTTCACTTCTTTCACAATGAATGTCTGCAAATGCCAAAATCCATCTGACAGATGTGTAATGGGTGAATGAGCAGCAGAAAAGTTTTTTCAGGGCACAGGTGTGGTGCCGGTGATGGGGACAGACTGCAGGTATTTATTTGTTATGCTTCACACTAAGTAGATATTTGTAATACAGGTGTTAAGAGCATTGGGACCAAGAATGCAAGCATCTGAATTGACATTGGGTGTTCTATATTCAATTTCCTCTTGTCCTCATCATTGTCCATGATCTCAATGTCCAAGGATGACTGATGAGCCCCTTTGTCCTCCTTAAACTGAAATCATCCTTACAGCAAATCACAATATAAGCACCATCATGCTGAGTAGCACACTTAGCTGGGCTGAAGGGTACCTCCAGATCTGTCTAGGCATCATCATATCCCAAAAACTTTCTTAATGTCACAACTGGTAGTCATGTGACCTTTGTTGTAGCAACCCTGCACCTCATGGGTGAAGTTGCCCACAGAGATTATTTGAAGCGAGTATCCCTTATTTCCCAGTATGTGTGCTTCCTAGAATGAAAAGATCTGGGTTTGCCAGATTATGAAACCAACAGAATATAAGAAGTAGGAACAGGAATAGGTCATTTATTTCCTCAAGCCCGCTATGCCATTCAATAAGATCTTGGCTGTTCTAACTGTGACCTCAACTCTACTTTCCTGTCAGTTCCCCCATAAGCTTTAACTCCCCCACAGTTCAAAACATTTCAATCTGATTTAATGACATAGCCGCCAATGTTTTCTCGGGTGGAGAATTCTAAAGATGCATAATCCTATGAAGAGAAAATTCTTCTTCATCTCCGTTTGAGCTGGGGTTGGCATGACTATCTTGTGAGGAGAGTTTGATTAGACTAGGTCTGTATTCAGTGGAGTTTAGAATGATGAGAAGGGATTTGGTTGAAATGTATAAGACTCTGGCAGGCTGGACTGACCAGACACCCAGACAGTGTTTGCTGTAGTTGGGCAATATAGAAGCATGGGACACAGTGTCAGGATGTGGTGTAGACAATTTAGGACTAAGATGAGGAAACATTTCTTCACACATTGGGTAACGAACCTTTGGGATTCTCTACCACAGAAGACTGTGGAAGCCAAGTCCTAACTATATGCAAGACAGAGATAGATACAGTTTTAGCTTTTAAAAGTATTAAGGATTATTTGGAGAAAGTAGCAATATAGCTTTGAGATAGAGGATCAGCCATGATCATTTTAAATGGTGTGATTTCACCCTGTAGATCTGTAACAAAATGTCATCACTTTTATGCTATATCCCACTTGTAGTAAAGATCAACATTCCATTTGACTTCCTAATTAGCTGTTGTATTTTCATGCTAGCTTTTTGTGTTTTATATATGCAGACTCCCAAATCCTTCTGTACTGTTGCATTCTATGGTCTCTCTCTCTCTCTATTTAAATAATATTTTGTTTTTCTATTCTTCCTAATAAAGTGTAAAACTCCACATAATTGTGGTCATAAGTATATGTCCACATTCAAATCGAAATCCTGCATTTTGAGCAGTGGATTTATTGCTGGCTATCAACCATACCTCCTTTAAACTCAAAGCAAGAGAGGAAATAGGGGCAGGAGCTTGCTCCCCATCCAGCATAAATGTCCGTCACCTTGAGCTTCAACACCAATTTCCAGACCCTCTCCCATATCCTTTGATTCCTTGAGAAGCCCAAATTTATCAATTCCAGCCTCAAATATGTTCAATGATAGTGCATTTACAAACTTTTGGGAGATAGAATTCCAAATATTCACAATGTTGTGAGTAAAACATTTCCCTAATGCTAAATAATTGGCTCCTCATCCTAAAACTGTGTCTCCTTGTTCTAGATTCCCAGCCAGCAGAAACAACATCCAAGTATCTGCCCTATCATCCCTTCAGAATCTTGAAGGTTTCGGTAAGGTCACCACTCATTCATTAATCACTGAAGAGTATAAGCACTATTTACTCAGCTTCTCATGTTAGGACACTCCATTTCTCCCAGGGACCAATCTAGTATATCTTCACTGAACTGCCTCCAATGAGGTTTATCTTTATTTAAATACAAAAATGGTTATGTTAGGGCTTGTGATGATGCTGTCACTTTAAAAAGGTTATTTTGACCTGGGTTTTTTTGAAGTGAAGTTGTAAAGGCAGAGGTTACAAAGATGGCCTAAGTCAACAATTTTGGAGGCTTTTAGTTTATTTTAAAACATTTGTAACAATGGAAGGGGAGTGGCCAGCTCTCACAGACCGGGCTTTCTAGTTTTTTTTTCGCTGTAGCAGTCAGAATCTGTTTGGTGTGCCAGAAGAGTTGAAAGCTTCAGTAAATGATTCCTAGATGCTACTTTCTCTGAAATCTCTCTTAATGTTGGTTCCTCAGGGATTGCAGAACTGCATGTAAGAATCTGTGTCTGAATTAACCTTTTTGCCAAGGGGTGTGTTGATGGGATGTTACTATATTGGAACAGTTAATTAGTAATGAGTACTGTATTTATTATTCAGTTAAGTTTTCCACTCATTAAGTTATTTTAAATTCTCTTTCTTTTGTTCGTACTTTAACTATAGTGTTTAAATAGATTGTGTTTGCTCAATATCCAGTAGTTTAACCTGTCGCATCACATCTGGAACACACACTTCACATCTACCTTTAAAATAAGAAAAATGTTAGATTATAGGCTACCTTCTTAAAATATTTTGAGGGGGCTCTGGTCTGGTCCATAGGAGACTGCATTATGTCCCCAGTGATTTTTAGACCCCAATCACTCCTGGGGAGGCTATGATTAACTCTGTGAAGTGAGTGGTCATGTTTTTTGACTACTCATATGCAATGCCATGGTGACTAATTGTTTGGTTTCAGCAGCCAGTGAGCAGGCCAGCAGTGAATATTACTTTTGAAGAACTTGCCTAATTTTCATGGTCTGGTCTCATCATGATTTTACTGGTGAGCTGTGGAGACATTTCACAGAAACCACCAATCAAGATGACCTATGATACATCAACCCTACCATGAAGCTCAACCAATCCAGATAAGGGAAGATGTTGTTAGAGTCTGTCATCACGTAGGTCCATTTTTGTAGAACCAGGAAGTACATCAATGCTCTTCCTGACCTGACAAAAAAGCTGATTTTTAGCTTGCATTTTTCTGAGTAAGACTGCTTTGTTAGGCTATCCAACATTGGTAACAATGGACAATACATGAGAATTACACACACCAGTCATTAGTAACTGAAAATTGTGTTGGGCTATTATTGATGTTGTAGGACTCTGATTCATATGTACTAATGAGACCCTTGCCTATTTTGGATGAGCTCTTGGGCCACCTAAATCAAGGACTCAACAATAAAGCTAAAGAGTTACACTGTGATCCTCAGTATGCCACCTTTCAGATTATGAAGTTCATCTTTTCTATATATCCTCTGGGGATGATCATCACATGTGTCTTCCACACGTAGTTGCTAGAGTTCCAATATTTAGGTAAGGCAGGGAAGTAAATTTTTCCCAGATATTCCAGATATTATTAACTTCATGGCCTGTAAGCTGCGCTGCACTTACCTTATAGTCTTCTTTGCCTCCACTTACCTATTAGGTTTTCCAACGTCCAGGAAACTGAACTGACTCATGTGTCTCCTGAGAGTGCCCACCCTTATCCGACAACATGCACCTCCCCCCACTCCAACTGTTAGAATCAGACATCAAGAATGTGTGTAGAATTTAAATTTTGCACATTTTAAGCTCTGATGTGTAGCTAACCCTCATGGTCTTTGGATTAAATTTCCTCCTTATTTGCTTTATAATTAGACATGATTATATAAACCGTATCATCTATAAAAAAAACTCCACTGTGATCAGTTGCCATAAACTTGCACCTGTCCTCATGTGCTATCCCAACTTTGAGACAGGTAGATGATTAATACATCAGTCAGAAGAGCACAGATATGATACGATTCTCTGTGGTTTTGTGAAAGGAGAATCAGGTTTAACAACTCTGTCAAGGGATTCTAGTGGATATAGTATATTCGGATTTTCAAAAGACATTTGATAAACTGCCAAGTCATCTTTTAGATGGCAAGTTATAACCAGTGGAGTATTGTTAGAGTTAGTCTTGGGCCTAATTTATTTACAATCTACATTAATGACTTAGCTAAAGGGACTGAGTGTAATATGGTCAAGTGTGCTGGAAATGCAAAGCTAGGTGTGAAAGTAAGCTGAAACAAAAACAGAAATTGCTGGAGAACATCGGCAGGCCTGGCAGCATCTGTGAACAGAAAGCAGTGTCAACGTTTCAGATCCAGTGACCCTTCTTTAGAACTCAAATTCAGATGCTGCAAACACTGCCAGACCTGGTGAGATTCTCCAACAATTTCTCTTTTTGTTTCATATTCCAACATCTGCACTTCTTTGTTTTTTGTGAAACTGAAAGGAGAATGTAAAATGACCAAAAAAAATTTTGATTAGTGGTTAGATAAGTATAACATGGGGAATATTTAATTACCAATTTAATAAGGACAATAAAAAGCAAAATATTTCAAAATATGTGACGCCAGTGCTTTATAACAGAATAATAAAGGTTCAATATCATTGGGATTTAATTGCATGATTCCTTTGTCACTCGCTTCAATGTTAGGTTACAGCTACTAATGCCAGTCATTCCAGAGAGCTTTCTTATTGGTCAGCAATCATGCATTGACTGCCACCAGACTAGTGCTGAGACTGGGTTCTGATATTCACTCACAGCAGGATTTCCCAGGTCCCAAGCTGCAATTTTGAGGTTGCAAACTCAGAGGTAGCAATTGGCTTCCATGTAGCTTCACTGCTGTCACACTAACTTATGGAGTCACGTGTTCAGTGATGGAGTTCATGGCTCTTTAAAATGGACTTTGGTTGTGGGTCCACCAAAGGGAAGGAAAATACTTCTCTGTTTTTTTTTTAACCTTTTCTGGACTCATCTCATCTGCAGAAATTCTTCTGCTCAGTTCTGTGTTAAAATTAGGTCCTGAAGAAGATATTTGACTGCACATAACTGGAGAAGTTTCACACTGACTTTAAGTAAATGTCCTTCCCCTGTTCAGGAGCAGGTTAACAGCACAGGCTGTGGGTTATAGGTGGTTGAAGGACAGGTATGTATCTCAAAGCGTCCTAACAGCTTAAACACCCAGTCTTATCTTTGATTAGTGAATAAAACTTTGCAATGTTAGTGTTCAACATATTGGTTATTCTGGGTGGAATCTTATAAGGGTCTGGGTGACATGAGGTATGGTAAGATTTATAGCAGAATCAGACATCCAATGATGCCAATTTTGACATTGGGTGTACCTCACTCCATCTTTTGCCTAGCAGGGAGGTGAATTTCTGGTTAGGGACTAGGATTCTAATTTGTCAAAATGCCTGATTGTCAAAATCAATGGCGTGTTTTGCCTAGTTAATATTCTGATTTCCTATTTTGCTCAGCACTCAAAGGAAGCTACGTGTCCAGAAGACTACACATGGAAGTTTGAGTGGGAACCTGGAGACTTCATCTTGCCACTGACTGCTCAGTACAAAACAGCATCTCTGGGCATGGTCCATAGGCACCAGCTGCATGCACCCCTTGCCCACAGACAGTGGAATCCGGCAATTGACAATTCCTCATGACCATCCAGGCACCTCTCAATAAACTGCTTAGAAAGCACAGACGAGCATTGTACAGTGCACAAGGAACCAGTATGGAAAGGCTGCAACAGTGACACAGTATGCTCAGACAGGTACCTAATTGAAGCGGTGGACCAGATTGCATCTCAGAGCTGCTCCCCAGCTCTCAAGCTCTCTTAGCGCTTGCTCACTCTGCACCTACCTGCATGCTCACAGAATCCCTGTCTTGCCTTGTGTGTTGTTTTGCGCAGTCACACAACCAGGCAGCTTACCTTACTGGTGAGCAGTCCTTGATCAAGGGTGAATGGACAGCTTGCTGTACAGAAATGCGCTACCTCAATCTCACATCTACACCATGAGCATGCAGTTTGTATGGCAGACACACTGCATGTATAGCAAGCTGACAGACATGTCTTAAAGTCTTGAGGAGTGTCCTCAGTGAAGTCCATAGTGTCACACATCAGTCATAGGGTCCTGGCACAGGCAGTCAAGGGCAGCCTCCCATACCAGTCCAGGGAATTGGCCATAGTCAAGCATTTGGTTGGTGTGATCGTGGTCAAGTGGTCCATGCCTCTGTAGCCTGGGGAGCATGTCAAGGTCAGTCCTGTGCTACAGAGAGGTCTGTCTGGGGGATATATTGAATGCATTGGGAATGCTATATAGCCACCAGTCAGGGGTGTGGACAGTTCTTGCCTGTGGCTACCTGGTTAAGTCACTCAGTGGGGTGGGCCACAGTCAGTCTGTTGGGTCCATCCACAGAAGGTAAGTGGGATTGAGGTGCCAAGAGATTAGGGTGGGGGCACTGTCCAGGGAGCACGATCTATTATTTGGGCTTGAGCCTGCAGACTAGGGGGAAAGGGATATGACAATTATGAAGGAGTTGCAACAATACCTGCAGGGGTTGATATGGGGAAGGGGATCATGCAAGAGGGGAGTTCATGCATGCGCAACAGTACCTTGGTTTCAAAGGGGTAGGGGACACTGTATGATCACACTTGCCATGGTCACCTGATATGCCAGAAGCAGGCTTCTGTAGATATGCTGGTGGGGACTTGGGGAGCTGTAAAACCTAAATGGTTCATGGAGAGTGCTATCAGGAATGAGATCTGGATGTTCAAGGACTCACTGACATGTAGAGGCATTGACTGCAAATCACTGGCCAAGTAATACTCACTGTCTTCTTCCATTCTGCTGGAAATTGGAAGTGCACACTGGGAAAGGAAAAGGCTACAGCCACATTTAGGCTGTACTTGCAAGGCACAATATAGTAAAGGTGTTGCAGTGTGTGTTTAACTGTAGTGTACAATGAGTGAGACTGAAAGCAGAGTTGCGTTTAAGTGGAATGCAGTATGGAACTTACTTGGTTGGTAGAACACGGATGTCTCAGCATTCCTGCCAGAATGGTCCTCAGCTTCTCTTCTGAGGGTCAGGATTCTCACCTCCTACAGGCTGAAAAGTCTTGCATCTCGCAAACCCTCCACCTGGCTGGTCCCATATTGCCCGACTGTAGCTGCCTTCCCCTGTAAAGTGAAACAGGGAAGGGTTGAGTACAGTGAAAGTGGCTGGCACAACTGTAAAGCCTGGTGCATTTGGTGGAAAGGTGGTGAGGTGTTCCAAGGGAGCAGGCAGCACAGAAGCAGGGTTAGTGGTGCAGGAGGCTGGGTAGGAGTGTGGGTGGTGAAAGGAGAATTGTATGACCGAGTGAGCGAAGTAATAACCTTGGCAGAAGGTGAATGAAGTAGCGGAGATGAAGTGAGTGTGAGCAGTAAACAGAAGAGTGTGCCACTCACTGTAGCAGGGTGGAAGACTTCCTCACAGTACTCCTGGCCATTCCTGTGGATCATCGAGACCTCATGGCCTCCTGTGCCAGGACTCTGGGAAGATGACTCTCCCATTTGCACTATCCCTTTGACCAGGACTTCCAAGACCCTCTTGGAAAATTGTGGTACTATCTTCCCTTTCTCCAGCATCTTCTCATTCTGTCCTTTACTGAGCAGGGTAGCTTTAGAATGCCAGTGTTTGTCTGGGTGCACTATGGTTCTTTCAGATATGGTGCAAGGGCTAGGGATGCTGGTCTTTTGGCAGATATTTGCTGAGTAGTGAGTTGTTCTGGGAACGTTAGTTGCAAAAGGGCTCTAGAATTCGAAATGAGACACATCATGGGGTAATATAGGTAGTTAATGAGGTGTGATTAGTAAGATATAGTGAGAAATCTCAGCCTCATACAAGAATCTCTAAAAAAAATTGACGCATTTTGCACTTCGCTAAAAAAATGTAAGATTTAGCCCACCATTCACTAGATCATATTGATGTCCTGAAATAGTTAAAATTGTAGATGTTATTCAAGAAGGTGCTTTTTCAATGAAGTTTGGTATCTTCTTCTCCAAACTGAAACATTGGTCAAATTTTTCCCAGCATCCGAACAATGGTGAGAAATTTCAGAAACACAGTAAATTACATTTTTGACATTGAGACGAAAAGTAAAGAGGCTGAGTTTCCCCTTAAGGTTTCATAACCTAGTTGAGAATCTTGCTAATCAGGAGAGATGATCCTATTTGCACACATTAACATTTAACTAATAATTATCTAATAATCTCACCTCATTTATAAGCAGACTGCTACAGTCCCAAATACTGGTGAGAAATTGCATGGCGCCAATTCCCAATTTAACAGTCAGAATGGTAACCTGGCTGTTCCAGTTCACCCATGTCCTCTCCAGACATCCATCTTTGTTAGCATTCCCCAACACTTCAGAGCATATTTCATGGCCAGCATCCATCTGCATCCTCCATCCATTGAAGTCAATATTGGCAAAGAACCAACATCATCACATAATGAAGGTATATGCAAACTTATAAAATGGGCCAACATTGCATTACTGTATTTTAGAGCTCACTATCACTTACATTGCAATCTGCTGCTATGTCTCTTTGCAAACAGGAACAGGCAACTTTTCACGCGTTCTAACAGGATGTGCCTCAGGGACCTTAGCTTGCTTTCTTTGCACTCATTCATCTTGCATATATTTGGATGGTCACTTTACCTTTTCGAACATTTCCACCTCATCAGAACTTACAGGGTCTCCGCCCTTCTGACTTGCTGGGCTTTTCAGTACTGACAGAAAACCAGGCAGATTGTCCCAGTTGCCAGCATTGAACATTGCTGTATGGCACCTGCAAAATGTGCCAGGAGCCTACATGGCAAACACACTGCATGTGCTTCAACTAAATACACATGCCTCAAATTCTAAGGAGAGTAGTCCCTAGTCGTCAAGGAAAACTGTCTTCATTCATTGTTTACCCACACAGTAAGTCAAGGGTTTTGGCTGATAAGGGTCTAGGTGTTTGGTGCTTAGACCAAACAGAGTCAGGGGGTCTGTGTCACATGGGTCGTGACTAGTCCTGTGATCAGACCAGATATTAGCATTAACCCAGTGAAGGAGCTGCACAGAGATGAATGCCTGTCCAAATCAATCAGGGGCTGAGATACAGTAAGTCCGGCTGGTCAGTTCACTGAAAGTCAAGGGATTTATCAGGGGCCACTGATGTGGGAGGAACATTGGAGAAGTCAGTTGTGGGATTGGAGGCAACACTCTGGAATGCAGAGGGGACAATATTTGTGAAGAGGGACAACTCAACATCTAAGGGTGGGAGATGATGAGAGAGCAAGGGATATGCAGGGAGTGGGGTGGGGTTGGTGCTGGGGTTGGGGTTTGTGAAATCTTTGTTTCTGACTATTTCCTTAATGGGTGAACAGTGTTTGATTGATTGATTTATTATCATGTGTACCAAAGTAGAGCTTTGTTTATGAGCAGTACAGGCAGATCATAGTAAGCAAGGATGAACAGATCAAAAAGACTTAGACAGAGGCATACATGTTAAATTGCACAGGGTGTGGGCTAGGCCAGATCAACATTAGCTAGATCAGTATTATTTGAGGCTAGAAAGTCCATTCATCAGTCTAGTAACAGCTGGAATGTAGCTGTTCTTGAACCTGCTGGTGCGGGTGTTCAGGCTTCTGTATCTTCTGCCTGATGGAAGAGGTTGTAGGAGATCATTACCAGGCTGCGATGGGACTTTGATGATGTTGGCGCCTTTCCGCAGCAGCAAGCCATATAATTGGAGCCCGTGGATGGAAGGTTGGCTTCCGTGATTGTCTGGGTTGTGCACAACACCTTCTGTAATTTCTTACGGTCCTGTGCAGATCAGTTGCCATACCAGGCCATTATGCACCCGGACAATATGCTTTCAATGGTGCATCTGTATAAGTTAGTGAATGTCCTTCTGGGCATGCCAAATTTCTTGCCTTCTTGACCATCGCATCTACGTGGGAAGTCCAGGACAGGTTGTCAGTTATCATCACTTCGAGGAACTTGACACTCTCCACCCTCTCAGTCTTAGTTCCGTTGATGTAGATTGTGTTCTCCTCCTTTCTTTCTGAAGTCAATGATCAGTTTTTTAGTTTTGCCAATGTTGAGAGAGAGGTTGTTCTCGTTGAACCATATTGCCAAGCCCTCTATCTCCGTTTTGTATTTTGACCCGTCATTGTTGGATATCCATCTTACTACAGTGGTGTCATCAGCAAACTTGTAGATGGCATTTGATTGGAATTTGGCAACACAATTGTGAATGTACAGAGAGTACAGTAGGAGGCTGAGGACGCATCCTTTGGGGGGCTCCAGTGTTGAGTGTTATTGTGGAGGAGGTACAGTTGACTATCTTCACTGATTACAGCCTATGGGTCAGAAAGCTGAGGATCCAGTTGCAAAGGGTGGAGCCGAGGCCAAGGTCACATGTTTTGAGATCAGTCTGGAGGGGATAATGGTGTTGAAGGCAGAGCTGTAGACACTGAGCAGGGGTCTGACATAGGTGTCTTTGTTATTCAGATTTTCCAGGGATAAGTGCAGGGCTTGGCATATGGCATCTGCTGTGGACCTGTTACGTCGATAGGCAAATTGTGGAGGATCCAGGCAGGTTGGGAAACTAGAGTTGATGTGGGTCAGAACCAGTCTCTCGAAGTACTTCATGATTATTGAGGTCAGAGTCACTGAGCCATAGTTATTAAGGCTTCCCACAGCATCCAGGAGGACACTGACCCAACCCATGACCCTGTGTATAATTATTCCCCATATCCAAACTGTATGCTCGTAGCTTAGGGAATAAAGTGGGGAGATGGGCAGTTAAATCAAAGTGTTGGATGGAAATGTGGGAAGAATAAAAGCTGATGATGTTGACAGGGAGCACAAGGTACAAAGGAACATAAAGATTTAGGATATCACCTGGATTGAGAGACTGATCCTACAATGCAACTCCATGAAATGCTCCCTGTATTGCCTTCAATCTTCATCTAAATCACAAATGCACAATAGAAATGAAAAATGCTGCCACCACACTGTGAGGGGATATAATAGGTGTTTTATTTCTCTGAGGGCGAGTGCTTTACTTTTTTGTGATGTAAGGACCTTCAAGGGGGAAGAAGGTAAATCAGACACTCATTCACTGCAGATTAAAGATATCTAGATCACTTTATTTTGTATGTGGACCCAACTCATCGACCTGGCCACAAGTAATCTTGACTGCCTATTCAACATTACAAATTAATCCTAGTCAGTCATCGCTGTGAAAGATAAGCACAAGTAAGCCATAAAGATGCACCTTCTTTCGAAAACTCACAATCAAAATCCATGGTGCCATTGCCTGAAAAAGGTTAAGGAGCTTCTCACTTCACCCCTTGCATTATAAAATGTCCACACCATCATCTTATATGCAATGCTGCCTCCCTTAGGTAATGAGGTTTGGGAAGGGGTATGGGGAGAGGTTTTCATTACTTTAGCACACATACAATCTACTGTTGTATGTGTACCAAAAGGCTTGTACAGCAGACACCTAAATCTGGTCAATGATGTTCAAGGTCCAGGTAGCAGCATTTCATTAGCCTCCTTGTCAAAAGCCACCACATAACAATATCCATTATATCGAGTATCGAGCCAGAGGAGACCTCAGGACGTAGTGAAGATACAGCAGAGCCACAATTACTCATCTTCCATGGAATGTATTGCAGATGAGAGAGAGTAGTGGTGATATACTCTGTTTAGAGGTGGCAGTCAGAACATATCAAAAGATCCCACATATCAGCAATGCAACACCTTCTTCAAGTGGGGCCAATGAGATCGATAAAATGACTCCTCAGTATCAAGTTTCCATGTCAATCATCACAGAACAGTACAGACAGAAAATGCTGCTTCGTTCTTGGTTTCTTTGTTCCAGATAGCTAGAGGACATACCAGGTCTATTTGATGGATCTGTGAAAGCTGTAGCATTGCAGTGAGTAAGAAAATTGGAATGATCTTCAGAAAGAACATTCCCTTCAGCATCCTACAGTGCAGCAGCACCAGCCAAAGTAATGCAGACAGACTTTCTTTGTGAGTCTTGTTCAATGGAACTGAGTCATGTCAATGCTTTGATGCTGCAGCCTCTGTGTAATCCCAAATACAAGTGCAGTTTATCGGTTTGATCTTTTTATGTTTTCCCTGTTTGGCTGGATAACTCTCGGGACATGTGTGGCCAGAAGGCCCAGACATGCTGACAGTGTCCTGTCTAGACGCAGACTCGATCCCTTCAGCCCTCTCTCACAAGGTTGGGAATGTAGTCGGGCTGCTGTTGATGAATCATTTATCATTTATTGTCACGTGAATGCAATATAAAGATCCAGTCCGACTTTCCTTTCCACTGTCACAACCCAACTCCGTGCTTTCCAGCCCTCGCCATGCTGCTGCAAGTGTCCCACTCCGTCTGCCTCACTGGCCCAATCTCATAGCCACTGCATCACCAGCTTGCTCTTGCCGGCCCACTCTTGATCCGCTGCCAAAGCTCCTGCCCATGCTCGATCCGCCATCGCTGCAGGACACAACCTGTGCGTTCAGCTCCTGCCACGTGATTTCCGGTCGTGACCCAGCTCCTTCCCGACTCCTTAGGTAGGCAGTTGAAAGGGGTGGTGGGGGAATAGAATTACTACAGAGGGAGAGATAAGACATATGCCACTGAGAATTTTTGTGATTGTTGATAGTTGGTCATCTCAGCTCCAGGACATCACTGCAGGAGTTCCTCAGTGTAGCGTCCTAAACCCAACCATCTTCAGCTGCTTCATCAATGACCTTCACCCCATCATCAGGTCAGAAGCGGGGATGTTCGCCGATGATTGCACAATGTCTAGCACTATTTGCCCCTCCTCAGATACTGAAGCAGTCCATGTTCAAATGTAACAAGATCTGGACAATATCCAGGCTTGGGCTGACAAGTGGCAAGTAACATTTGTACCACTCCCTCCACCACTAACACCAAGTAGCAGCAGTGAGTACAATCTGTAAGATGCACTATAGATATTCACTAAAGATCCTCACTCAGCAGCCTCCAAACCTACGAATGCGTCCATCTAGAAGATGGAAAACTCAATCACTGATACATGGGAACACCACCAGCTACAAGTTCCCCTCCAAGACACCAACCACACTGACTTGGAAATATATTGCCATTCCTTCCCTGTCACTGTGTCAAAATCCTGTAATTCCCTCCCTAAGGGCATTGTGGGTCAACCCGCAGCTCATGGACAGCAGCGGTTCCAAAAGGCACCTCATCATCGCCCTCTATAGGGCAAACTAAGGGCTGGCAATAAATCCTGGCCAGCCAGGAATGCCATGCCCATGAGGGAATAAAAAAATCCTACCATGCAGCGATTGACATGGTATTTGGCTGGGGCCTAAATACTGGGTTAGCAGTGGGAATCTGAGAGGGATCTGGCAGTGGTAAGTACTTTTGTCACTGGTGAGCGCAAGATTGTGCAAGAGCAGCCCCATCGGGGCATAGTGTTTATATAAGTGCATTATATAATGCATATGTAAGAGCAGCAGAGAATTGCATGAGGTAACTCACTGGAGCTCATGGTGAGAAACCCTTCACGAACCTCTCAAAAATTGTCACTTAGCTGATTTTTGATAACATTCAGCACAGTGTGTTGCCATCTCTTTATGGTACCATTCTGTTTCTGATTACAATTATCTGGACATTTTTCATGGATACACTTGTTATGAGTTAATTTTATCAGCTCTCAGCTTTCAATTTATTTTTCCATAATTTCTCAGCTGAATTGTCAAGTCCAACCAATCACTAACAAAGAAATCACTGCTTGGCTGGTAGTACAGAAGTATGCTTCATACTATTGATTCATTATGATGTCAGATATCATTATAAACTATTCAGCTTGCTTGTCTATACTACACCGAGAGTAGTGTAAATTGAGTGGTTAGAACCTGTAAGGGAAAATTATAAATGGCACCAAAGTCTACAGAATGATAACATAGTTGACCCTGACCGATTGCCAGATAAAGAACATGTGTCAGTGATTGAGTTTTCCTTTTTTCTGAAGAGTTAGCTGTGAGCAATCAGTTTGTTTTTGAGCTTGTTGCAATTAACGTTAGTGCAGGAAATGGCTTAATGAAAGGGGAGTCAGGAATATTACACCAGAATCTGCTATAATGCAAAGAAATAAAAGACTGTAGAGGCTGGAAAGTTGTAAAAAAAAAACTACTGGAAATATTCGACATATCAGATCATATTTATGGAGGGAACCTACAAGTTGAGGTTTTAAATTTAGACTCTTCATTAGAACTGGAGGTTATTACAGATGGACAGCACTTAAATAGCACCAGAACAAAGGAAAGGGTTAAAACTCATGCACCCAAAAGAAAAAAATATATAACCTGTAAGGTAGTAAAGAAGAGATAGCTAAAAGATCAATGTCACCTTAGCATGGGATGACAGGAGACAACCGGCAGAGTGCGATCCAGGCTTGGGAGAATAGCAAAGCAAGTCAGTACCAAGGAGGCACATTTTTCTGATAATCAGGTGCTCCTACAAAGGGACAACATTCAACCACCACAATAATTATTATCTGCCTGGAAAGGTCACCACATCAGTTCCATATTATCAATACTTGCTGTCACTGCCTCATTTTCACCCAACGGCTTGTCATGCAAGCCCAGAAGTAGTAGCTATCCATTCATCTCTATCACCATTGTACAATGTCAAAAACACTCATTCCAGGTGAAATACCAATTTACATACTTCTTACAACATAACACACTGCCCCTGAAGTCTCACCTATACATCTATCAGAATAGATGGTTGGTTGATGACAGGTGCGGACACAAAAGAGTGTCTTTCCATGCTGCAAACACTCTGACTCTGTACTGGGAGGCCAAATATATAACAGGTGACCACTCCACCAAGTACCTCTGACCTATCCACATGTAACCCTCAGCTGTCTTGCCAGTTCAATCTCTCTCATCTTTCACTTTGACATTTCTGACCTTGGCCTGGTCTGGTGTTTCCATGAAGCTGAATGCAAGTTTAAGGAATAATACATTTTGGAGAATTTTAATCACCGTTCAATTGAAAGAGAGCAAACACACTTAAAATTGCTCCGAAGAGACATACTGTCCTAGTTCTGCACAATTCCAATCTCTCAGTGTTTTAACCAGGACTTGACTCAGATATCAACCTCAGTCAAATAATCTGCAAAAAAGACAAGGTTCTTGCAGTTCCTGTGTGCACCTACCTTGGCCTTGTCCAAACTTGAACTGAAGAGTGAATTCCAGAGATGAGATGCGAGTGACTACCCTTGACATCAAGGCCACATTTGACCAATTGTGGCATCAAGGAACCCAAGCAAGAGTGGAATCATTGGGTATCAGAGGTAAAATTCTCTACTGGTTGGAGTCATGCCTCGCAAAAAAGCTGTTTGGAGCTGGTTTTTTGTGCTGCTTGGAGGTCAGTCATCTCAGTTCCAGGGTAGGTTTCTTGAACACGGCTCAAGATTTGGCCAAAACTGGAGTAATATCTTCAGTTTTGGTTGCCAGAGTAGCTATTTTTAATCATCCTGTTCAGAGATTTTATGAGATACTTCTGGGGCAGGTGAAACTTGAACCAGGCCTTGTGGCTCAGAGATAGGGACATTACCAGAGCACCACAAGGGCATTTAAAATCAGTAACCCCTTGTTGTTATGATTGTCAGAAAGAGTCCTTGTTTATTTCTCTCAGAGTTTCTCAGAATAGTGTTCTTGGTCCAACCATTTTCAGCTGCTTCATTAATAACCTTCCCTTCATCATAAGCCCAGAAGTGGAGATGTTCACTGATGATTGCATAGTCTTCAGCACGATCTGTGATTGCTTACATGCTGAGGCATTCCATGCCCAAGTGCAGCAAGTTCTGGACTATATCCAGGTTTAGGCTGACAAATGGCAAGTAACATTCTGTCCAAACAAGTGCCAGGTAACATCCATCACCAACAAGAGAGAATCTAACCATTTCACCTTGATGTTCAGTGGTCAAACCATCACTGATTCTCCCAATATCAAACCCTGGGTATTACTATTGACCAGAAACTGAACTAGATGGCTATATAAATAATGTGACTACAAGAGCAGGTCAGAGACTAGGAATTCTGTGGTAAGTAACTCAGCTCCTGACTCCTCAAAGCTTGTCTGCCATCTACAAGGCACAAGTCAGGAGTGTGAGGGAATATAGTCCACTTGCCTGAATAAGTACAGCTCCAACAACACTTGACACCATCCAGGACAAAGCAGCCTGCTTGAGTGGCACCACATCCACAAACATTCACCACCTCCACCACTGACCCTCAATAACAACAGAATACATCACCTGTAAGATGGATTGCAGAATTTCATCACGACTCCTTAGGAACACCTTCTAAAACCATGACTGCTACCCCCAGAAGGAGAATGGCAGCAGATACACAGGAACACCATCATCACCAAGTTCCCTTCTGAGCCACTCACCAGCCAGACTTGAAAATATATTGCCTTTTCTTCCGTGACACTGGAACAAAATCCTGAAACTTTCTCTCTAACAGCATTGTGGGTCTACCTACAGTATATGGTCTGCAGCAGTTTAAGAAGACAGTTCAAGGGCAACAAGGGGCAAGCAATAAATGCTGGCCCAGCCAGCAACGCCCACATCCTGAGTGAATTTATGTATAAAGAAGACATGAATTGCTTCTTGTTAAGGTGCACTAGTGATCGTTTCTGAACCAATTAAACCAATTTTTAATCCATAGACCCTGTCAAGTAAAGAGGAATTGTGGTACTATCCTTCTATTGATAAAATCACACAAATTTGAACTTGCCAGTTTCTTCACCAATGCTGCCTGGTTTGCTGACCGTTTCCAGCTTCTTTTTTGTTTTAATTCTCGAAGCATATCTTTCACTTCACAATTCTATAATTTAACATAAGAACTAGGAGCAGGAGTAGGCCATCCGGCCCCTCGAGCCTGCCCAGCCATTTAACAAGATCATGGCTGATCTTTTTGAGACTCAGCTCCACTTACCCGCCCACTCACCATAACCCTTAATTCCTTTACTGTTCAAAAATTTATCTAGCCTTGCCTTAAACACATTCAGCGAGGTAGCTTCAACCACTTCACTAGGCAGGGAATTCCACAGATTCACAACCCTTTGGGTGAAGAAGTTCCTCCTGACCTCAGTCCTATATCTGCTTCCCTTTATTTTGAGGCGATGCCCTCTAGTCCTAGTTTCACCTGTTAGCAGAAACAACCTCCCTGCCTCCACCTTATCTATTCCCTTCATAATCTTATATGTTTCTATAAGATCTTCCCTCATTCTTAACAATTCACCAACATCAGCAAAGCTCTTTTCGTTTGGTACTTCAGTATTTTGCCAATGTTATCTTAATTAAGATCTTAGTGAGTAAAATCTCATTTGAGATAATAACTTGTTCCAGTGCAGTTAATTCCTATTAAACACAATTAATCATTTGATCAAGCCATTATTATCTTGGTTGAGTATTGATTCACTGCATGTGGTCATTGCTTCAAAGGCCAGAATTTACTGCACATATCTAATTGCCCTGACAATGCAGTGATGAGCTTCTTGAACTGCTGCAGTCCATATAGTAAAGCTCTTACTTTGGTGTTTAATTTGATTTGATTTGATTTATTATTGTCATATGTACCTAAGTACAGTAAAAAGTTTTATTTCACGTGTGGAACAGGCAGATCATACCATACAAAGTGCATAAGGGTAATAGAACAGAACAATTAATGTTGAGGCTTCAGAGAAGGTGAACAGAAAGTGAAAAAAATTTGAGATGCCCATTCAGAAGTCTAATAACAGCAGGGAAGAAGTTGTTCTTGAAGGGGGGAGTTCTAGCATTTTGACCTGACAATGAAGATGTTTCAGCAGTGTATTTCCAAAAAAGGATGGTGTATGACTTAGAGAGAAAATTGGTGTCAATGCCTTCCACTTCTGCCCCTACTAGTACCACTTGACAGCACTGCCAATGACACCTTCCATCACTTTGTTGATGGTTGAGAGTAGGTTGATGGGTCTTGAATTGGCCTGATTGTATTTGTATGACTTATTGTGGCCAGGGTATTTTCAGGCAATTTTCTACATTATCAATTGGACGTCAAAGTTCTTCTGGAACAGTTTGGGAGTTAGTCTAGAGGAATTGTCTCACACTATAGCCCAGACGTTGTCATGGGCATAGCCTTTTCTGTGGGCACAATCAATTCTTGAAATAAGGTGGAGTGAATTGAATTAGTTGAAGGTGATGATGAGAACTTCAGAACGCTGAGATAAATCATTCACTTGACACTTCTGGCTCAAAATGATGTGAATTCTTCAACTATGTCTCTTCTACTCCTGTTGCAATCTTCCATCTTCAATAATTGACAAATGGGTTCATGGACATCATTACATTCTTAATGCCAGATATATTATTGAATTCAAATTTCATCATCTGCCATGGCAGGATTTGAAGCCAAGTCCCCATAACACTATTTAAGTCTCTGGATTAAAAGTCCAGCAATAATACCACTAGGCTATTGCCTCCCCTGTATGAATCAATGGAACTATTTTCCCCTTACTCCCACCTTTGTAACTAGCCTACCGTGTGACACTTTATTTAATGTCTTCTGCAAGCCCATATTATATATTTCCTAAACAGTCTTGATCAACCTTCTCCCTTACCTCAACAAATAATTCCTTCAAGTTAGCAATATAATTTGCCTTTAACAAATCTTTCTGGCTCTCATTGGTTGATCCATGCCTCTGTTAATGGTTTCCAATAACTTTATCACCACCTCTATTTCAGTGATTGGCCTGCGGTTTCTTTCAGGTTCTTTTCCTGGATAGTGACATAGCATAGCAATCATCCTGTACTCTGGCAATATATATTGGGTCAAAACATTGTGACCAATGCTTTTCCTGCCGTTGCATTTTTCAGCAACCCAGGATGGATTCAATCCAGATCTGGTGACTTACCGACCTTAAATCATGTTGAATAGTTTTAGTAGGTCGACTCTATTTCTTATTATACAGGCTAAAGTATCTCTTTTCTTTTATAGCATAGCCATGACATTATCCATTTTCTTTATGACATCAGATGTGAAGGACACTTTTTTATATCAAAACTGAGACATAATCTAACGTTAAAGTGGGTTTAAGCTAGTAATTTCTGTAGTAATGTGAAGTCTACAAACTTGTGAGCATGCAAAATATAATTGATACATCAGTTCTGAGATCCAATTTAAAACTAGTTTCTCTGTCCTTTATTTCAATCTCTGCAAACCAAAACTCCTCACAGAATGTTGTTGAATCTCCTATGCTGCCTTCTCAGACTTTCCCCAGTTGCTCTGTTTGCACTCATGTTCTCTATAAAGCTATCTACATTGGGTATTGTTGGTAAAGTTCCTTCATGATTTGGATCACACCTTGCTACTTCGCAGGCTTGCAATAAGTCTATTTTTTAAGTGATAGTAGGAACTGCCGATGCTGGAGAATCTGAGATAACAAGGTGTAGAGCTGGACGGCCTAAAGGCCCTCCACTTTTTCCTGTCCCGCAGGCCCGACCAGTCTCCCTCCACTGACACCCTCATCCGCTTAGCTGAACTCGTCCTCACCCTTAACAACTTCTCCTTCAATTCCTCCCACTTCCTACAGACA
Source organism: Rhincodon typus (assembly GCF_021869965.1). Classification (NCBI taxonomy): domain Eukaryota; kingdom Metazoa; phylum Chordata; class Chondrichthyes; order Orectolobiformes; family Rhincodontidae; genus Rhincodon; species Rhincodon typus. The sequence continues at coordinate 38,898,679 of NC_063347.1, forward strand.
AAGGGGGTGGCCATTGGTAACCACATGGGCCCAAGCTATGCCTGCCTCTTTGTAGGTTACGTGGAACAATCCCTCTTCCGAAGCTACACTGGCACTATCCCCCACCTTTTCCTCCGTTACATCGATGACTGTATTGGCGCAGCCTCGTGCTCCCACAAGGAGCTCGAACAGTTCATCCACTTCACTAACGCCTTACACCCCAACCGTAAGTTCATCTGGACCATCTCCAATACCTCTCTCTCCTTCCTGGACCTCTCTGTTTCCATCGCTGGCAACCACCTGGAAACCGATATCCATTTCAAGTCTACCAACTCCCATAGCTATCTAGAATACACCTCCTCTCACCCACCTTCCTGCAAAAATGCCATCCCCTATTCCCAATTCCTTCACCTCCGCCGCATCTGCTCCCGAGATGAGGCATTCCACTCCCGGACATCTCAGATGTCCTTGTTTTTAATGAACCGCAACTTCCCCTCCACAGTGGTCAAAAACGCCCTCGACCGCGTCTCTCGTGTTTCCCACAACTCATCCCTCACACCCTCTCCCCGCAATAACAACCAAAATAGAATCCCCCTCGTCCTCACGTACCACCAACCTCAGGATCCAACGCATCATCCTCCGACACTTCTGCCATCTGCAATCCGACCCCACTACATTTTTCCCTCCCCACCCTTCTCTGCCTTCCGGAGGGACCACTCTCTCCGTGACTCCCTTGTCTGCTCCACACTCCCCACCAGCCCCACCACCCCCGGCACTTTTCCCTGCAACCGCAGGAAGTGCTACACCTGCCCCTACACCTCCCCCCTCACTCCCATCCCAGGCCCCAAGAAAACCTTCCACATCAAACTGATGTTCACCTGCACATCTGCTAATGTGGTATACTGTATCCGCTGTTCCCGATGTGTCTTCCTCTACATCGGAGAAACCAAGTGGAGGCTTGGAGATCGCTTTGTGGAACACCTATGCTCAGTTCGCGACAAATGACTGCACCTCCCAGTCGCGAACCACTTTAACTCTCCCTCCCACTCCTTGGATGACATGTCCATCCTGGGCCTCCTCCAGTGCCACAACGATGCCACCTGAAGGTTGCAGGAACAGCACCGCATATTTCACTTGGGAACCCTACAGCCCAATGGTATCAATGTGGACTTCACAAGCTTCAAATCTCCCCACCCCCAACCGCATCCCAAAACCAGCCCAGCTTGTCCCCGCCTCCCTAACCTGTCCATCCTTTCTTCAACCTATCCACTCCTCCCACCTCAACCCCCACCCCCACCTCCTACCTACCAGCCTCATCCCCACCTCCTTGACCTGTCCATCTTCCCTGGACTGACTAACCCCCACCCTAACTCCCCACCTACACTCACCTTTACTGGCTTCATCCCCACCTCCTTGACCTGTCTGTCTCCTCTTCACCTATCTGCTCCTTTATCCATCTTCCATCTGCCTCCCCCTCTCTCTCTATTTATTTCAGAATCCGCTTCCCCTCCTTCATTTCTGAAGAAGGGTCCAGACCCGAAACATCAGCTTTCCTGCTCCTCTGATACTGCTTGGCCTGCTGTGTTCATCCAGCTCTACACCTTGTTATCTCTATTTTTTAAGTGTTGTTTCTTCACTATCACTGTTAAGATGCTCATTTCTATAATACTTTGTGCACTGTGTCCAATTTATTTCTTCCTGTTACTAACCCCATGTTTTGTCATGAGTCTTCTCTGCTTTCTTTAGCTTCTACACAGGCTTTCCCATTTCTCAGTTGAGTGCCTATCTATAACTCGAAGTCCGTCACCAGCCAGCCCCTACCACTGCTCTCTTTTCACTGCAGGTAATCTTTGTCCTTTGGGTTTGGATCACCTGGATAGCTTGCCATTGGGCTTAACTTCAGGCCTTTACCACCTGCTTCTTGGTCCAATATTTTGGTTCATATATTACTGTGAGATTTACACTCCTGTGAATGAACAGCAAAAGGCTTTATTGAACATAATTATATACAGAGAATGATAAGACAGCACATCTTTCTTGAAGCCCTGCAGATTCAGCTCCAACTAACTGTGATCTGACATCACTATAACATACTCCTTTTGCACATGTTTAGTAGCTATGCTTCGCATAAATGTACAATGCACATTGCTTTATAATATCAAGCGTTCTCACAGCATTAGTCTAGAATGGCACTCATAATACAGGTGTATTCACTTTTCAACATGCATGGACACATTTTAATGCAGAATTGAAAGAGAACTGAATTGTAATTTGTACATAAAAAGTGGATTCACATAATTGTTATTGATTCCGTTAAGATTAGAGCATTACTATTAGCAATATATTTATAATAAATAGAAATTTTTGAGATTTTGTAGAAGAGTATGAGCTATTTATCACAATACTGGTTAAAACATATTAAATTACCTTTCATTTCATACATTTCAGGTACATCAATGTTAACCAGTGCTGTAGTTGACAGCCAACCAACTTCAAAGTACAAATTAACCAAAATTAAATAAGCAATAAATTTAAAATACAGGAAAAGGTTGGGCTAAGACCAGGTGTGTGCTTCAAAGAGATACAAATTAAAAGAGTGTTAATTTGAACACTTTTGAAACTCATGTGGGAAACCTAAACCAAAATGATCTAATTTACCAAACACACCCCAAAACATAAATTAACGATAAAATTACTCTTTTTGTGGCTTTTGTTTATGTATGAATCAAAAGTCGTGTAAGTTAAAAAGGAATTAACAGGCAAACTATTGTCAGATATCATTAAAAATTGCACATGGATACAACAAAGACTATCTCACAAGGTGACAAACATGTTTGTCACTCCTCATACAAATGTAGTATCACACGCAATCTCACAGTCTTTCCAATTTGGCTTCCAGAATGTATGAACTCTAATTATTCCTTCTCAACAGATTTATTCCATCAGCCATGAACAGTAGCAGCTCTAATCCATCTGAGTCTCTGATGCAGTTGAGTTCATTACGGTCTTGATGGAACAGGTTCGTTACTTGGTTCCTTTTAAAAAAAAGTTAAACATTCATTCCAGTTCTAGCAAAGATAAAGGATAGCCAGAGAATTGACACATTGATTATCTCTGCTCTAACCTTGTCTTCAGTTTTCTGTTTCTTCAAATGTTATCATTGAATACATTTCTTATGATATATGCTTTTTCTTAGTGCACCTTTCCTTTTGTGTATGATAGCCATATAGCTTTTAGTCTTAAATCCCTTTCTACTGGTATTACTTCAAGGTTAAGAGTTACCTAATAACATGGACCAGTCATCCTTATTATTCAAGAAAAGTACATTTGATCCCTTTCAAAAGTGCAAACTTTTAAACGTCATTGTCAACTATTTTGAAAACAATTAATGCTTTACAGATGTTTTAAAGAAACTACAAATTGCCCTTATTGTACTGCTTCAAGAGTTAATACAATCACCTCGAAAATTTGCGAAGCATATCCAAATTCTTACATCAGATGCATTCTGAAACTATTCCATAATAGCTCTCATTGTGTAGCATTGCCCACTGAGTATCAAGATCACAGTGAGCCATTGGACAATGTGAATCAATTCTTATATCTTGGAAGCTTCCTCTCAGTGAGGACAGGTATTGTGATGAAATTTAGCATTGCCTTTAGTTTACCAGTGCGGCTTTCAACCATCTGTGGAAAAAAAGCAATGACAAAGTCTTTAAACCTGGCACCAAGCTCATTATCCATTAGGCTAATGTGTTACCTGCTGTCCTGTATGTGTCAGAGATATGGACAATATATAGCAGATACCTCAAATCCTTGAAGAAATATCAATAATGATGCCACTGTAAATCCTTCAAATTTGAGGGCAAGATAGTGTCAATATCCTCTCCCAGGCCAACATCCATTGCATCAAGGCACTGGTTATGCTTGTCAGCAGGGTTGAGTGAGCTACACCGTAATATGTCTGACACAAGACTCCCAAATCAAGCTCTCAAGTGATGACCAGGAGATCAGAGGAATTGCTTCAAATTGCCCTCAAAGTCTCCCTAAAAGAATGTGATTCCCTGTGGCCACCCAGACTAGAGAAGACTCATCCACAAAGCTGCCAAACATATTAAGCATCTCTAATAGGCCCAGGTGGCTGTCAGGTACAAATAGCAGAAGAGGGTGTGTACAAAAGCAAACATTATGCCCACTCATTTCAGCAAGCATCATCTGTCTTACCTATGACAGGGTGTGCAAATTCAGCCTTAGACTGTTTAGTCACCTCAACACCCACAACTCTGCAGTGGAAGCAAGTCATCCTTAGTCCCAGAGGACTGCTTAAGAAGAAAGGTAGTTTTTTTCTGTAACATTGCGGAGGTGCTGATTGGAGCTTAGCTTTGTTTCTTGATTACTATTTCCTATATAGTAATAAGGCTAAGAATTGATTGGAATTTTTCTAGACATAACAAGGTAAAGTGATTATCCTCTGAGGTTAGCATCTGCATTTCTCTACCATAATCTATAATTTAATAAATCTATGAATTAAAGCAAGAAATTGGGTACTGTAATAAAGGATTAATCTGGTGATAATTTGTAAACCAGTTAGATGTCTCTCAAATTCTGGTCATGTGTTTGCTGAGACCAAAAATAGACTTGAAGAAGTTGTAACGATGTCTAACAGCCACTGATAGTTTATCATAAATTAGTGAAAACTCCAGCAACACGATGCTTAGCTTTTTAGATGCAAATAAATTAAGAGATCACAAAAACAATTTTTTTTTTGACTTATCAACCTCTTTCTGCTCAAAACTGGAATGATTAGCAGACGATTTTTTATTTAGAGAAACAGCTTAACACCCAAAATATTTTGATATCAATCATGACTTTATATTTTACAGTGAAGCCATACCCCTGCATTTACAATTTAGTTTTAACTCACTTTTGAAATTTCTATCTGTATACTCTTTCCTGTGTTGTATTCTTCCATAACATCTTTTAGTGTCTACTTTCAGAGCTGAAAGGATTAGGATGCACAAATTCACACCAGTGATGGTTCCATGTGTGAAAAGGTCCAAACCATTATGGGGCCTCTTTAAAATGCCACCAGCAAGTCAGGGAGAAAAGAAAATCAGCCTTCTGAGCTGTCCTGCAGTTTGGGTCACAGAGGGCGATTCAATCACAGTCAGGGTGATAAACCTTTCAACAGTGAGCTATCATTTTTTTTTGGATGCTTGCTTCTCCTGAGCTCACAATACAACATTTCCTGGGCCTTTTTGAGGAAAGCTGCTCAATGCTCCACTTTCCACCCATTTGTATCTGATCTTTGTCATCAGGTACCTACTCATTTCATTTTGCTTCCTACTGAGTATTTTCTTGATCCAGAAATGCCGATTTTATCTCGCATAATAAAAGGAAAAGAGTGTTGATATTGCGGTACTATCGAATCTAACGGACATTTATTATATTCAGCAAATATTCAGAAACATAACATTCACAGGTATATAGGTGTGTGAGCTAACATTAAGCTTTTAGATTACAACAGAGAGAAGCATACTTTCCATTGTGTGTCATGTATCAAGGGATCCAAAGTAAAATGGTGTATACAATCTTCATATAATGAGGTCACATGCTATGATACAGAGATGACCAAATCTGTTAAAGGTATAGTGACATAAACATAGAAGCATAGAAACTAGGAGCAGGAGTAAGCCATTCAGCCCTTTGAGCCTGTACCATCTTTCAATATGATCATGGCTGATCTTCCATCGAATGCCATATTCCTAGTTCCTCCTCATACCCCTTGATGGCTTTAATATCTAAATATTTATCAATCTTTTTTCTTGAATATGCTCTGACTTGATCTCCACAACCTTCTATGGTTGTATAATATGTAATATTATTGACCACGAGCCATAAAACCACTTACCACTGGCATAGGAGCCGAATGTGTACATTTAAACAATCTAACTTGTATTTCAAGTGGGCCCCCCTAAATGACTAAAATTTGACCAAGTTAGCATCAATCAATTTATATTCCACCACAGACTAGGTACAACTTTATAATGTGAAGTTCAAAGATCCAATGCTGATTTTGAACCTAAATGAATGGACAGTCAGGAATTGAACTTGGCACAACTGCATCAAGATGTTGGTAAAAGTTCTCCACTCGCCTGTTAATTGGCATGTATACTAGAAGGGGTGTTCCAGGAAAACATGCTAATGAACATGTTGTTAATCTTGGAGTTACTTACATCAAAGATCAGTCTCCCTAATCTCCAATAGGGAGTCTTGATGAAATAAGTGCAGAAGTTAGATGCAACCAAGACTTGTTGCAATATAATGATCCAGGCAGCCTCTGGTCTGCTTAGAAAAACAAACTTTTTAAATTATGTTGTTTAAAGAAAATCACCAAATTAATCCAGCAATTAAAGTGTTAAACATAAAGTCGTATTAGAAAGTCTAAGACTAAAATTTTTGCTAAAAGTAAACTCATAAACTCTCAAACGCAGGCACAATAACCTCGAGACAGACAACCACCTGCAATACAGATACATACAGAAAAACATCTATTTTTGACCTTCAGAATTCTAGACAATGAACACATAACCAAGAAAATTGTTTTCTGAGTGCTGTTTTCAAAGTGACTAGAACATTACTTAAAGCAGCAATGTACATAAATAAACAAACCAGAACAGTCATTTTCAACTGAATATAGAGTTGAGGTGTGCCCAGATTTCCTCTTAAACTGCTCTTAAGAAAACTTCGAGGAAAAGTCTATTTTATCTACTGCAAAATCATAGTGGGACTGAGCACAATTACCTTGACATATTTATTTGAATATCTAGTCAATGTGCAGGTGGATTTGAAGATTGTGTTAAAGTTTAAAGTAGAAATGTCATGTTATAATTGCCTTTAGGTGAACATATGTTCAATATTCCTTATTATATAGAGACATTTCTGAATGTCTACTTCCATGTAGATTGGATATTTTATATAAATGAACTGATTATCCTTAATTACCATGTACTCTATGATATTGTAATCATTACTATAACCTAATACAGAATGTATTGTTATAATAAATATTTTTATGCACTTAAGAGTGGACCAGCCAGGAACAGTAAGAGCAAATACTTGTTCAGTATTGTCTGTTATAGACATGCTGGTAAATCATCTGCTGAACTGACAACATTTAATTGTGACCATAGAACCCTAGCTTGATGTTATTTTGTTGGGCCAACAATTTAGAAGAGACAATGGTGTTATGGTATTATTACTGAATAGATAAGTCAGAGACGTAGATAATGATCTAGGGACCTGTGTTCAAATCTCACCACAGCAGATGATGACCCAAAAATAATTCTGTAATTAAAAGCCGACTATCTACTACTGAAAGTCTACTTTTGTCAATTGTCAGGAAAAATCCTTCTGGTTCATGTATGTCCTCTAGGGCGGGAAATCTGCTATCCTTACCTATTGTGGTCTACATGTGATTCCAGACACATAGCAATGTGATTGACTCTTAACTGCCCTCTGAAAAGGCCGAGCAAGTTACTCAGTTCTTTCAATGACTGAAAAGTCTCAACAAAAGAAAAGAAATGAAGTGGATAGACCACCTGACATTAACTAAGGAACCAGAAACAACAATGTCAAGTATAGCCCTCGACCCTGCAAAGCCCTCCTTAGTAACATTGAGGGCCTAGTGTTAATAGTGGGAGAGCTGTCTCACAGATTGGTCAAGCAACAGCTTGACAAAGTCATTCTCACAGAATCATGCCTTACAGACCAGATCCCAGACATCACCATCATCATCATCCCTGGATATGTCCTGTCCCACTGGCAGGACAGACTGGTGGAACAGTGGTATACAATCAGGAGGGAGTTGCATGGGAGTCTTCAACATTGACTCTGCACACCATGAAGTCTCATGACATCAAGTTAAACATGGGCAAGGAAGTCTTCTGCTGATTACCATGTAACACAATCACTCAGCTGATGAATCATTGCTCTTCCACATTCAACACCACAGGAAGCAGTGAGGGTGGTGAGGGTGTCAGGGTTTTCAATGTCCATCACCAGAAGTGGTTTGACAGCAGCACTATTGATTGAGCTGGTTGGGTCCTAAAGGTGATGCAGAAACCAACAAGAAGGAAAAAAGAGATAACAAGGTGTGGAGCTGGAGGAACACAGCAGGCCAGGCAGCATCAGAGGAGCAGGAAAGCTGATGTTTTGGGTCGGTCCCTTGTTCAGACCCTTTTTCTGAAGAAGGGTTCTGACCCAAAACGTCAGCTTTCCTGCTCCTCTGATGCTGCCTGGCCTGCTGTGTTCCTCCAGCTCCACACCTTGTTATCTCAGACTCCAGCATCGGAAGTTCCTACTCTCTCTAAGAAGGAAAAAAATCAAACTTGGCCTCATCCCCTCTCCTATCTGCCTGCCACAAATATATCTATCAATGACAGTTTTGCTAAGAGTGACTACCAACCAGTCCTTGTAGAGACAAAGTCCTACCTTTACATTGACAGTACCCTCCATCGTGTTGTGTGGCACTATGAGCATGGTAAATAGTATAGACTGCAAACAGATCTAGCAATTCAAAACTGGGCATCCATGAGGCACTGTGGGCCATCAACAGCAGCAGAATCATGCTCCAACACAATTCTCAACCTCAAGGTCCAGCATATCCCCCACTCTACCATTACCATCAAGCCAGGGATCAACCCTGGTTCAATAGAGAGTGCAGGAAGGCATGATAAGAGCAGCACCGGGCATACCTAAAAAAGTGAGGTGTCAAGCTATCAAGCTACACATAGGACTACTTGAGAGCCAATCAGCATAAGCAGCAAGTGATAGACAGAGCTAAGCGATCCCACAGCCAATGAATCAAGTTGAAGCTCTGCAGTCCTGTTGCAGTCAGTTGTGAATGGTGATGGACAGTTAAACAACTTACTGGAGGAAAAGGCTCCACAAATATCCCATCTTCAATGGTGGAAGACCCCAGCACATGAGTGCAAAAAATAAGGCTGAAGCATTTGCAGCAATCTTCAACCAGAAGTGCTGAATGGATAATCTACCTTGGCCTTCTCTAGTGGTCCCCAGAATCAGTTGCCAGTCTTCAGCCAATTCAAATCACTCCATGTGATATCAAGAATTGTTTGGAGGCATTGGATACTGCAAAGGCTATGGGCCTTGAAAATATTCTGGCAATTATACACCAGAACTTGTCGTACCCCTAGCCAAACTTTTCCAGTACAGATTCAACATTGGCTTCTACTTGACAATATGGAAAATTGCCCAGAAATGTCCTGTATGCTAAAAGCAGGACAGACCCAACCAGGCCAGTCACTGCCTCATCGGTCTACTGTCGATCATCAGTAAAGTGATGGAAGGTATCATTACTGGTGCTATCAAGCAGCATCTGCTTCACAATAACCTGCTCAGTGACACCCAGTTTGGCTTCTGCCAGGGCCACTCAGTTCCTGACCTTATTACACACTTGTTCAAACATCAACCAAAAAGCCAAATTCCAGAGGTGAGGTGAGAGTGACAGCCTTGACATCAAGGCTGCATTTGACCAAGCATGGCATCAAGGACCTCTAATAAAACTAGAGTCAATGGAAACAAGGGGGAAAATTCCCTGCTGGTTGAAGTCATGCCTGGTGCAAAGGAAAATGATGGCGTTGGTTGGAGATCATCTTAGCTTCAGGACAGGAGGAGTTGCTCAAGACATTTTTCTTGGTCCAACCATCTTTAGCTGATTCACCAATGACTTTCCCTCTTTCATTAGGCCAGAAATGAGGATGTTCTCTGTGACTACACCATATGTTCAGCACCTTTTACCACTCCTCAGATACGTAATCAGTCCATGTCAAAACGCAGCTAAAGCTGGACAATATTCAGGCTTGGGTTGAAAAGTGGCAAGTAACACACACAACACAAATGCCAGGCAATAACCGTTATCAATAAGAGAAATCTAACTGTCATCCCTTGACATTCAATGGTAGTCCCTCATTGAATCACACACTGTAAACATCTTGGGGGTTATCATTGATCAGAAACTCTATTGAACCAGTTATATAAATACTGTGGCTACAAAAGCAGTTCAGAGGCTATGAATCCTGCAGCATCTTTACATCACGTGGATTATTTTGAATTGGCTGAAGACTGGTAACTGATACTAGGGACCACTGGAGGAGGCCAAGATGGATCATCCACTCAGCACTCCTGGTTGAAGATTGCTGCAAATGCTTCAGCCTTATTTTTTGCACTGACTCCCCAAAGCCCGCATACCATGTAGAATGCACAAGCCAGGAGTATGATGGAATAGCCACCACTTGCCTGGATGGGTGTAGCTCTAACAACCCTCAAGAAGCAGGAGACCATCCAGGACAAAGCAGCCCACTGAACTGGAGCCATATCCAATCCCTCACCACCACTGCTCAGTAGCATCAGTGTACCCTCCACAAGATACATTGTAGAAAATCACTAAAGTACCTTAGACAGCACCTCCCAAATCCACGATTTTGATCTAGAAGAGAAAGGGCAGCCGATACATAGGACTTGGAAATACGTTGTCATTCCTTCAGTGTCATTGGGTCAAATTTTCAAATTCTGTCTCCAACAGAATTGTGTGTCTAACTACTGCTCATGGACTGCAGCAATTTAAGAAGGCAACCTGTCACAACCTTCTCAAGGGCAACTTAAGATGGTTTTACATATTTATGTTGTCCCAGCCAGTGATAACCATATGCCATGAATGAATAGGAAGAAACTAATTAAACGATTGTAGCCTACATTTATTTCCTCAAGAACCCAAATAAACAAATCCGAGAATTCTTAAGTTATAGCTCTTTTTGATTATATTAGTGAGCTCAGATGAGTTGTTTTTATTACAATATCCTTGTTGATATATTCTATACAAGATATTTTTGCTTGTCTGAAAACTCCAACGAGGGAGGGTATTTAATCATAGGTCCAAGTCAATAGCTAGCAACTCTGAGAAAATTCATTTTAAAAATCTGAAATCTCTCCTACTTGAGGTTTCAGCCTGGCAATAAGTTCAACTGATTTGGTCTACTTTGTCAGGAGTTAAAGAAAGGAGAACCATTAACAGTTTCCATGTACAAGGTCACACTTTAAGTGCTATTGTGGGTCCTCGGAGCAAAAGATTGAGTTCCTAACTGTGGGATGTTAGAAGTCTAAATGTTGTAATTGGTCATTATGCCCCAGCCCCGACCTCTCTCATTCTGCTGTGAACACCCTTTGCTCTTGAGTTCAGCTGCCTGGTGATGGCAAACTGCAAGATGCTCAAAATTTGGAGAAGATCATTTCTAAACACCATCCTCCATTTCCCAGTCCACTCTCCATAACCACCAACAAATTAGCACAGAGTGCATAAAAGTTCTGGGACATTAACTTCTTACCTAAGAATATTTTTAACTGTACTTTGAAAGTTAGCTTTGTAGTGCTGCAGAGGCACAAATTAGTGAAAGGCTTTATAGAATAATAGTCTGCAATTTATGATGTCAGGTTGTAAGCTTCAAATTCCTTTCTATTTTATGTCCAGTTGTATAGTGCTTCCATCTACATAACTGAGCAAGATTATGGGATGCTGCTTGGCCTGCTGTGTTCATCCAGCCTTGCACCTTGTTGTCGCAAATATGTAATTATTTCTTTTACACTACATATTCCATTCAAGTATAATAACATCAAATGATTCGTCACTTTCCTTATAATGCAATATAATTAGCAATTTTAAGATCCATGAGTACATTCCAAAGCTTTTAAGGGGCTGGAAACCAAAGAGGGCCAACTGAATTACAATTGTTTTGTATTCAAGTGCAAAACCTGGTGATGCCTTTTAGAATACAAAAATTGGTTTGCTTCTTACAGTGTGTAACTAATTATCAACCAGGTCTAGAGGTGGGTGGGAGTGGGTGGTAATTACTTTATTTACAAAAAGAGATGTTACTTTAAAGTATTAAATAACCATCAGGACTTTAGGTTTTCTGCAGATCTAGCTGAGCCGATCAGAATAATGAATAGTTGAGGTTTTCATACTGCAATATGTCATTAACAAAGTTTCACAGATTTCAGCTCATTAGGTGCGTTGCAGGCACTTAGCAACTCAGCAGCATTATTGCAGGTGTGTTCCAAATGGTTCTTCAGTTATGCATCTGTTCTGAAACATTCAAACTCCCATAGGATCGACAGAATGAAATAGCACAATACAGAATACAAGTTTTAATCGTGGATGTAAGGAAAAAAACATGTTAACCCATATTTAGTATGCAAATAGAAATTTCTAGTGACTAATCCTGATATTCATAATTATCTTAAATATGTTTCTGTTATTAGAACACACTATGTGGCTGAAATAATTTATATTGTCTCAAACCCAATTGGATCATTTCATGGCGTCATGCCTTACACTTTTAATTTTTCAGAAATAACTTCTTAAGCTCCAATTTGTCAAACACTCTGAGAATTGACAGTGAGGTCCATTGAAAACTTTGAAATGATACTGAGGAATTTTTTTGCTATGCGACACTGTTAAGGGATATGGAACCAAGGAAGGTGGGTGTAGAATGCAGAGCCATAGTGTAACTGAATGGCAGAATGACACTGAGGGGCTGAATGGCTTTCTATATAATTGAACTATTGCATGAGTTCACAACACAGCTGACTTAAGAATCTCAAAGCAGGGATTCTTTATTCCATTAGCATGAGAGAAATTAAGGTTAAACAAGGAATTATTTACAGTATTTACACAGGATAAAATCTGTTAGTTACATTTGTTTGAGGAATCCTTTTCTCTGTCAATTCCTTCTTCCAATGTGCCCTCCTTTCCACAAAGATATCATGTTCTTCCAGAAAAGGTCCATTAAATTGTTCCAGCTAATCCTCCTATCCATTGCCAACTGCTCATGAATATCTGAGCACAACTGTTTGTGCTTCTATGCTCAGCACCCTTCCCCACCATCGCCACCTGCTGCTGGAAGTTCTGTTATTCTAATTTCAAAAGACTTCATGAAATATCATGCAGACAAATCTATAAATATTGCTAAAATAAGAGAAATGCTATTCAAGATCTTCATCTTGCAAACATTGAATGCAAGAGTTCTGACATTTAAAGGGTGAAACAATTTATACTGTATGAGAAAAACTGTATGTTTGTTTGGCAAGTTAACATTGATTAGATCAAGGCATTATCAAGAATAATGCACTGGGTACCACTGTTCCTTCATGCTTTTGGTTAACTCAAAAAGTGTGCAAAGGCTGGACATGTTCTTGTTACTTGCGTAGTGTGGGTCCCTACAAATGAATGCACATACTTCAAACAAGTTTTAGTGATACAGCATTATCAGAGATTGATTGCTGAATTTCAACTATGCTAAGAATTACACTAACAATCATTTTAAAAATATCAGTTGGGGTAACAATGTTGTTTACTGACTATTACTGGAAATTACACATATTCATTTGAGGGATTGTGTTCTCTACAAACAAAAGGAACATGTCCAGACATTGTGCCTTTCTTTGAAATAAACAAAAGCACAAAGGATGGTTGTTCTCTGTTGCCTTCTCCAACATGATGCCTCACCCAATAATTATGTTTTTATCATACAGTATAAACTGTTGCACTTCTTAAAATATGACATTCTTTTGTCTGCCCTGAGGATTTCAAAATGAAAATCTTTGACAGCATTTGTAATACTCATGTTCTGTATTACCATGTGTCTATAAGCTATAAACATTTTCAGTAATGAGACTTGCACTGATTGTATTCCCAATACTGGTGCAGATACATATTCATTTCAATATCAGGCTTTGTATCTTTTGCAAGTAAGAGATTACAGTACTCAAACACAAGGTTACAGTTACATTTTATAACAAGGAACAATAAAATCTGTATTTCTATAAACCCAAGCATTAGTTATTACCTCAGGTAACATAGATCTTTTTAGTAAAATATAGGTAGTTGCTCTTAAGCAGTTATCCAGTGTTTAATAGCGCAGGTAATCTTGAAAACAAAACCCTGGAATGTGTATTGAGGAGAAATACTGCATAAACTTTGGTAGATAATTTTGAGTTTACCTTGAACATTAGTTTGCCTCCAGATGGAGTAATGTATGCACAAACCATACTACAGACTAGCTAGTTTGAGAGTACAGAAGGCAGTAAAGCAGGTACTACAGCTTAGAAACCTGAGGGTATTATTGTAGCATATTTAATAAGTCTCAGGGGAGAACTAACTGAGGTTCAAGGCTCTAAATAGTATAGACTGAACCATAATATTATTGTTTGATATGCCATAATCTTGACAGTCAGAGGCCAAGAAATTGAGCTGCTTAGCATCGGAATGAATGTGTCAAAAAGAATGCCTTTGTAAATAATAATAGTGAATTGTGTGAGCAAATTCAACATGGTGCTGCATCATTTTTTAATGGAATTAATTATTGAGGAATACAAGCATCTGGAGATCAGAATAGTGACTTTTTTAAGCATTGCAATCAGCCTCATGGATCTGCAAAAATCTTTTCTGGTCCCACTTTTTTATAAATTCATTTGTTATGCCGTAATACCTCAAATGATCATTTATAAAATATTCACATTGCACCTATTCTCTGGAATAATATGGGGTGTGTATATTTCCTTGGATAATTGAAACTTCAACTGTACCACCAAGTTCACTACATTAAAGATTACACTATATTTCCTAGGTAACAAGGTGTAGAGCTGAATGAACTCAGCAGGTC
>NC_063347.1:38913795-38928956 GCF_021869965.1 Rhincodon typus
GTTATCTCAGATTCTCCAGCATCTGCAGTTCCTACTATCTCTGAAACTATATTTCCTATCCAGTTTTCCTACCTAAAGGCACTGCAACCTCTAAAATTGTAAAAGGATTCTAATTCTTGCAGTCATATAAATGAATGAAAATCAGAATCTTTTTATGTTTTTGGTTGAGAACAGAACAGTAGCAGAGGGAAAATGATATCTTACCTTCCTATTGTTATTGTAATCAATCTACTATTATTTCCATTTAACCCCAGAGCTGATCGAACAGATTGTCCACATGTTTAAAACAGCCCTTCATTAATAATGCAAATGGTTAAGGTGAAATCCATAGGATCTCAATGTACGTTACTGCTAACAATGGGTGGAGCATGTTATTGGTGCTAAAAAATTGGATTAATGCTCCATTGTGAAGTCGTTAATCATTAAGGATACAAAGACTGAATTTGTGAACATCTTGCAGAATGTAACTGTTATTTTACGTGGGGTTCTTGTCCACTGGCAGCCTGATTAACAGCATAAAGGTGGGAAACCTTCTTCACAGTGCAGAAGTCCACAACAACAGGTAAGTGGAGGAGTGAAAGAGATTGCAGCAACAGAGCCCAATCACCACGAGAGAAAGGTCACAGGGAGGATGTTCAATTGTAGCCTGGAAGCAACAGTTAACATTCAGGATGGTCAGGGACAGAGGTCAGATTGCAACAGGATTTGAGATGGTAGTTGGCAGAAGTCACATGCTTGGAGGGAAGACCAAATTGCCTTCAAAAGTTCCAATTGTGATGAAGGGGAACTGCTAAGTGTTCCAATGTAGGTGTAGAAAAAACAGACAGATCTTGAGGATCTGTTGGGACAGAAGTTTTACTGGGCATCTAGTAGATAAGAAAGAAGCATTCCTAATCCTCCTGGCCCGCATGCAATGCTGTAAAAGAACTTATATCATGGGTTCAGCCTTCAAGGCCTGGGAAATCTGACTGTCTGTGGTTAAAAATGGAATGACAGTTAAAAGCCACAGAGTCTCATAGTGAGCAAGTTAGACACACTAACCCCTCATTCTATCTCCTTTGAAACTGTAAATGAATGGGTTCATGACAGGATGGGATCCCATTTCAGATTTCTTGCATTTTAACTTCTGTTACAACACTAGCTTTTGGAATTTAAAATGCAACCCAAAATATTCACTTTTCTTCAATCAGTGGGGACGTTCTAAATGAGCCAAAACAGTCTTTAACTCTGAGTAAATTCTCCAAATTAATAATAGTTTGAAAGGTTGAAAATCACAAATGTTGAAGTTAATATTCTAGTATTTGGAAAGTGGAAATTATTTCACGTTTTGTTCTTTCATGGGAGTTGGGGACATCTGGTTAGTCAGAATTTATTGCCCAATGCTAATTGCACTTGAGAAAATGATGTGCGATGTTTTTGAATCACTGCAGTCCATATGATGTAAGCACACTCATAATGCTATTAGGAAGTGAGTTCCAGGATTTTGACCCAGTGACGGTGACAGGAATGGCAATATAGTTCCAAATCCAGATGGTGTGTGACTTGAAGGGAATATAGTTTTTGTTTTCTTTCTGTTTTTCTTTCTGAATGTTAAAAAAAAAACTGTTTTACCAATTGAACTGGATCTTTTAGCTTGCTATTTGGATGGGTGGCATCTTGGAGATTTCCAATTCTCATCTGAACTGAATGAATTTTGCCAAGATTGTTGGAATGCCAATGTCAGTCTCAATTTTGTGTTGGGAACTGTAATGCCTCATTGGGGTAGAACACTGGAAATCAAGCTCCACTATTCCTGGAGCCCATACAGAAATGAAAGAATTTTAAAAATACGCAAAATTCACCAATTTATCTGTCTTTCAGACCCAAAATGACCAAAAACAAAGGACCACATTTCTGTACATATCAAGAATTATCATGCATTTTATAACAAATATATTCTAACTCCAGATCTAACAATTAGAAATTGGTGACGTATAATTCCACTAGTTAAAACTCTAACACACCTATAAACTTCCCTTCTATTGACACATACAGAGAGACACAGACAGACACAAACCCAGGTGTCCAGGTGGAGGGAAAGACTGGGGAGGCAGTTCACTTGTCTCTGTCCACAGGGTTTACTGAGATGATGCTTTTGCTCTTTGGAATATTGCTTCCCAGTCTTCCTTCTCCAGATACTTTCCTTTGTTTTTAGGAAGTACGGGGTTACTGGTTCACACTTACAAAGATCTCTGACTTATTAATTAGAATTACATATTATAGCAAACAGCTTGAAATCCTTTATTGCAGAGCAAAAACAGCTTCTTCCTTTCCAAAGGTTTGATGGCTTCTGACCTAAACATTCATATACTAAAACTCTTCAGCTATCTGAGAGTTAATCACATAGGGGATGGCAAGCAGGAGCTCTTTGTCTTAAATAACTGATCATCATTTCACAGACCCCAATCAGCTACTTGTTGTTGGCTAAATTTCCGTTCATACATAGCTTGTCTGTAACTAAGCATTCCCTATTACTTGAACAAGCAACTGTATAAACAGTACTTACAATAGGTGCCAAGTAACTCATTTTTTTAATTAAATGCAGCAATCATTCAGCAATTATTTGCATTTAAACTCATCCTTTTCTCATTTCAGTCTATAATCAAAAATACAGAAAGGGTATGGCCTTTACAAGAATTCAAATTGACAATGGCAGGAAGTCAATTGTAATATTCCCAGACAGACTAATTACGAAGCCATCTCTGGGAGCCCTTTCCAATTAAGGTGATCAATACACCCATTGGGGGGGCCCACATCAATGTCTAGCCAATGGCCGCAGTAGGAGAGATTGGTGCAGTCAATGTAGGTAGGACAATGTAAGGACACCCCGAGGTGCAGCTACCCTCTGAAGAATTATAAAAATGTAAAAAAAAACTGTTGTCACACAGTCCAGTCAATGGGATGGTCTGTAGATGCAGCTAATGGCACCCCTGATACATATAGATGCAGGGGCCTTAAAGGAATGAACACTGGCCACTGGTAGCATGCTGCCAGGATACAGCCTCCAGGCAAGCACCCGGTTTTGGAACTCTGTGCAGGGACTGTCTGCTATCAGGTAAATCCTGACAGCATCATTAATTTATTCCCAAGAGAGTATCAATGGAACTGAACCTGCTATTGATGGGAGGACAGTCAGTGCCAGTCAGATCTCGTCCGAGGCAAGGTTGCTCAGAGGCAGAGCTCATCAAAAAACCAACCCAATGCAAGATTCTCTAACTGTGTTCTTGACTTCTCCATTGGGGGACCAGGAAATTTCAGCAATGTGAGACCCACAGCAAATTTTCACTGATACCTTAACAGAAAATTTGGGAAATCCACATCTTTGGAGAAACAGAAATGTGGCAGTGAAATAGACCAATTTAGTTTCATTATTCCAGGTTCTGCTGAAGTCCATGGTGTAGTCAATGGCATAACTGTCTAAGATTCCTCTGTGGGATCACCTCTCAGATCCTCTTATCAAGGATAAAAAGACAAAAGAGTTGGAGTTTCAATATCTTGGCAAAAAACCTGATCCCAAGATTTAAGAGGGAGATTAACAGCCAGGCAATGTAGACATGACTTTCTCCAGCTTGGACTCTGTCATTTTAGCTACATAGATCTGTATTTTACTCTTTTTGTTAATTTCTGTCTTGCAGTGATTGAAGATGTCCAGGCTAGAGTCGAGTAAAACCTATGGATCTATTGACCCCTAGAACTATTTCAACATCATTCACTGAGTACTTAAGTCACCTATTCTTTTCTCACTAAATACAACACTTGCATTTGAATATGTGAAATTGCTTCTGCACTATTCTGGACACTTGAATATTTTGCCCATGTTAATTTGTCACTCCTGAACTGTTGTTTCTGATTCTGCTCCCCCTTTCAAGTTCAGTGTAAACTGCAATACTGACCTGTTTAAAATTCAGCTTCAAAATTCAATCATCAGATAATAAAATATATCTCGGAATGATCTCGAGGTCAGCCAATGAGCAAAGCACCCCAGTATAATTCCTGCAGGAATATTCATTGCTTTCCACTTTGTCTATTTTTAGCCATACTTACACTGTATAGCTGCTGCTTTAGTCTGATCCAATCTTTCACATACAACTTTTGTCCAAATTCTGACCTCTATTTGAAAATTAAGAGAAATAAAACTGACCTATTTCTGCTATGATTTTTTGTGATCCTATAAACTTCATAAGGATGTATATTTCTGATATTTCTAGATGGAAAAGGGTTTTTATCTGTGGTTTCTTGGAAATAAAATCAACTATTTAATTTGTGCATTTGTTTACTTGCTATTTACAGAAAGTCAAGTAACTTTGGAGAAAAGGATAAGCAAAGCTTTTCGAGAAACATGAGATGGGATTCTGGCCCTTAATTGCTGGAAAAACTGGCTTTGAAAGTTTATGGTGACCTAATTTTCCGTTTTCACAAGCCTGCTTTCACCAAGGTGGCTCAGTAGTTAGCACCACTATCTCACAGCGCCAGGAACCTGAGTTCAATTCCAATCTTGGGTATCTGTCTGTGTGGTGTTTGCACGTTCTCCCCATGACTGAGTGAGTTTGCTCTGATCTTCTCCCACAGTCCAAAGATAGGCAGGTTATATGGATTGTTCATGGGAAATGCAGGGTATTAGGGATGGGGTGGGATGCTGTTCAGTAGGTCTGTGTGGACTTGATGGGCTATATGGCTTTCTTCCACACTGTAGAGGTTCTAAGTAGTCAGTAAGCAGAAATACCAGGAGCTGCATGTTTATATCTCTCAGTAGATGTTCTTGGGAACTTGATAACTTTCTTAAATATCAATATTTCTGACAATCATAAATACACTGAAAAGCTAAACTATGACTGCTTTCCAAACACCCAAATCAATTTGATTTCAATCTGAACTTAAGATCTACATCAGTCTACAGCTGTCAGTAATTCAGTTTCATCAACAAGAAACCTGGTGGATTATGAAAAGTTATCAAATTCTATCCTTTATTGGCAAACAGGAGTGTTTATCCTTTTGACTTTTTGTAAACATAATCTATACAGGTAGTTCTGCTATAATGCTTGTTTTGTTAATGCGAATTGGCTGTAATGTAATTGATGAATAGTGGATGCTGTTAGGATAAACCAAACTTTCTGCTGTACAGGTATAACGATTTTCTATAGCGGTTTCCCTATAATGTGATTTTCTACGGCGATTTTCTGTAGCATGAGGTCATGCATGAACACAATGATCGTATTATAGGAGAACAACCTGTACAGAGACTGTTTTTTGTGTGTTGTATGAATATATCATGTTTAGGATTAAAGGGATATAGTTCTAATTTCAGGCGACAGTTTAAATATTAACTAGTGTTTGCCAGTTACTTTAATAATCAGTTTTGCGTTATAATAAATAAATTATTTTGATTTCGCTAAAAGAAGATTAGTGAAAGTCACTTTTATTCTGAATAGTAGCCGGGATTTGTTTGGTCATTTTGGTGATTGGATCAACACATTTCTGTTATTGGCATGGCTAATGGTGCAGTGGAGCTTGATTGCCAGTGTATTCCTTCCATCACGACCATAACATTGCCTTCAACTACTAGTTTCTAATTAAATTCAGAATGAATGTATTTAGATAACTACCCAGATGAATTATGAAAGCAATAGCCTTACAGCTACAGGCCTGGGTAGACATTTACCTTAGATATTAGTGCAAAAAAGCTGTACCACACTGGCTACCTCTTAAAGACCTTCCTGATGTTCAATTCTACTGACTTCAGCGCTCTGAATATTGTTCGAGCCTGTTAAAAGTGGTCAATATGGTACTACCTATTGTGTGTTATAATCCAGCTCAGGTTTCTACCTCACAGTGCTAGACAGAACTCATTCTCAGCAGCTAAATAAAATTGTGCTTGAGATAGTAAAATTGACCTCAAAAATCCATGAGAAATACAGCTGCAGTCCAGCTGCACTATACATTCAACTGCAATTCAGAAAGGTTAAATGGCAACCTCATGCTGTAATTTTACAGATTGTTAAAAGAATTATGAATAGGATTTAGTTTCACTTACTCTTGCTCCACAAATTCATTTCAATAAGAATCTTGAGATGCCATCAATTTCAAGGCATTTTCTTCATTGAAGTTCAACAACAACCATATCAGTTTGCCATTTATAGAACCTCCAAGGAAAGTATTAATTTGACATGCAGCTGGCAAGACAAAATACTTTGTCACGATTGCCTTATTTCTGCCTGAGCAATGTGCTGTGTTTTCATTTCCTTCTCCAGCAGTCATAAGCTTCACTAATTTTACTCTGTAGAATGACAGGAGGTGTGCTTGAGGCAATGCAAGAAGGAAAATGTCACATCTTTGCTCCTCCCAAGGTGAAGCACTCTTCTATCTTGCAGTGTTCCACTTAAAGTGGTTCAGATTATCTTGTAGAAGCAGTCTGATTTACGATGGAAATGCTTTTGGTTGAGTTGAGATATGTTTTGAGTGCCTCTCAAGGCACTTAACCAGGACTGTAATGGGTTGACTTCACATAGCATCTATCTACAAAAGTGCAGTGAAACAAGAATTGTCAACAGAACTGTATCTCCAAATTGTGACGTGATTACATTTAGATTAGACTATTGAAGCACTTCAAAGTGCTCAAAGTCCCACGACTGATTCAAGGTGTTCAATTGCATTTAATTGCAGTTTTCAGCATACAGGATAATGAAAAATGTCAACCAATAACTTGGAACAAAATTGCCATCTGCTGCCAGTAGTTCTCCCTGTTAATTTGTTGCAGAAAATGTTCACTCTTGCCGTGGTATTGGTGGGGATTCCTCTCCAGCATCAGTCCCAGCTGAAAGTCATAAACATATACCATGTATGTTTAGTTACAGAATTGTAGTGCATGTGACTTGGGTATACAAGACCAGGAAACAGCATCAGCCTGATATGTGCATGCTCTGATCCATCGGCTGCTTCTATTCATATGCAGAAAAAAAAAATCTGCCCTCACGCACCAGGGCTCTCATCCTCAGGAAGGGCAAAACAAACAAAAGACTTGTAGCCATTTCCAGGTGTTGCTCAGCAAAATGGTCTTTCCAAAATCTTACACCCAGATCAGGCAAGCCCCAGGGATGCCTCAGATCCATTAATTATTATGCAGAAATTATTTTCACTTGTCTTCTGTGCATGACAATGATTTTTCTAAAAGACTGAAAAATGCTTTTGTAAAGGACTTTAAAAATGAAAGATACAAAACTATTCAAGTGTGGAAACAAGTGCAGGTGTTTCAATGAATATGCTGCTACTGGAATAGGTTTCAGAGGAGAGCATAAGAAAGAATATCATGAAATTATAATGCAATATGACGGAGAGCATTCTCTGACACAGTTCTGAATGCCTCAGAGGCAAGATGCAGATGAGAGACATCCTCTATTCACAGAGGATCAGAAGACTCATCCAGGAAATACAGTGGGTACAGATAACCATGGTGGAACATGCCAAAGTCTGATCAAGAAGACCTGGAAGTAGTGCCACAAAAATTCAACAACCTCAAATTTGGGGCCCACCTCACTTACATTGAAATAGAAATTGCTGGAAAAATTCAGCAGGCCTACCAGCATCTGTGGAGAGAAATCAGAGTTAATGTTTTGGGTCCAGAGACTGTTCTTCAGCTTCCAAGGGTATTGCATCCAACAACTCTGCCTTCAACGAATTTTGCTTTCAAAACTCCATAGTCACAGTTTTCTACTAATCTACTAATCTATGAATAAAATGATCAATGGATTCTGTTGGATTCTGAACTCTGCCTTTTAAAAAATGACATTTTAAAAAAGAAGACTCTCACATTAAGGTAATTATCAAAAGATATTAGAATGTCTTCATAATTACATGAGCATTTTATAATTTAGTAATTTATAATGTCATCAACTGTAGAACCTATTGAATATGATACAGTATTTATTTGTTCATCTTAAGATTTAATACTTAATTTTGAAGCAATTCTCTATCACAACAATGTAAGATATCAAAACTTGTGCTCCTTTTGGCTCTTATCTGACATTAAATCTTGGTTGTGATATTATTTTTCCTGTTATTTCTTCTTAATGTGATTATTTATTCGTATTACTTTAAAACTGTTGTCAACTTTGCAATATCTAAACACTGCTTTATTCTATTTACATCAAAGATTTAAAGATGCTTAAATGGTTAAATGCATTAAATCAATGCTGTTTGAATCCACTTGTGTGGTAATTCACACTAATAGTTTAGAGGTCTTTCTCGAGATGTTGAAGAAAAGAGAACTCAGAAAGTTCACCAGCAGAAGGCATGGAAAGAAACAAAGGCCTATTAGATCCATTAATGGACCACTGTGCATATAGAAATGAGTGCAGAGAGAGAGGTATTTCAGAACAGAAGCAGCTAACAGCTTAACTTTTCCCCATTGTGCTAGAATGATGAAGCAATAAATAAGAAAAAGGAAGCAATAATGAGGACTATCTTCATTCACCACTTTTCCACAGTAATTAAATAGCAGAAATCTCAGTCTGCTAATGTCAATGTCTTTCAAGCAGCTAACTGTATACAGCATATATCTTGTACATTCTCCAAGAGAGCTGGGAATATTGTTGGAAATTGACAACTCATGCAAGAGAGACTTGAGGACAATGTTTTGGGGAGCAGTGACGGAAGGAATGGGGTAAAGCTTAATTAAAACTCTGTAAATAAAAGATGAGGTTTAATTTTTTGTGGGAAGAGAACACTTGAGGGGAGATGCAGAGTAAGGGATTATTTATACTTCTACCCTAAAATTTGCTACTGAACATGTGTGTAAGTATCTATGTCATAGTGATGTCATATCACATGGACTTGGAGCCTCAGTCTTTAGGGTTTCAGAGATGTTCAATCTTATCTTTTATACAGTTAGGTTTGATAAAGCCTATTAGTGTTCAATTTCTGAGTACAGATTAGATAAATTATCACTTTGCGGGATTCAGTGCAAAATAGTGCTTTAATGGCTAAACTAAGTCACAAAAATTGAGTGCAGTGGCACATTCACCTACGTCCTGCTGTATGCATATTCCAAATGCATTTTCAAGCTGCTTAATTGCATTATTCATCACTTGGAAACTCCACTTTGCTTGGAGTTGCACCATCCCTATCATTCTGTGCATTTTCATACATCGTCATCTATCCATTTGTCACTGACACTCACCCTATCCTTAAGCAAACTTTTAGTCATTCACTGAGATAAGCACATTCCACACTTGTATCAATATAGTGCGGAGCTGGAGGAACACACAGCAGGTTTCTCAAGCTCCACACTGTATTGACTCTGACTCCAGCATCTGCAGTTCATGCTATCTCCAAGGGACTAAAAACCCTACTACAAAGCCTCTTCCAAGATTGCCCACCTTGAAGACATTGTCCTGCTCCCCCCAAAAAGGTCTCAGTGGATCTCTCTCCCACTGAAAACCTGACCTGCTGTGTTCCTCCTCTGATGTGGAGGTGCCAGTGTTGGACAGGGCTGGACAATGTCAGAAATCACATGACACCAGGTTACAATCCAACAAGTTTATTTGAAAACAAAAGCTTTCAGAGCTGCCGTCCTTCTTCAGGTGCTAGTGAGAGAGATAGTATCAGACACAAAATTTGAAGTAAAAGATCAAAGGGTCACATCACTGATGAGGGTGTATTAAACAAACCTAAAATGCTTTTAAATCTTTAGTCAGTTGACACTTTGATCTTACTTACAAATTCTGTGTCTAATACTACCTCTCTCACTGACACCTGAGGAACTGGTTCTGAGACAGAGAGGAAGGGTCACTCGACGCAAAACTTTAACTCTGATTACTCTCCACAGATGCTGCCAGCCTTGCTGAGCTTTCCCAGCAATTTCTGTTTGTGTTCACCAAAATCCTGTCGGGTTAGTGACAGAAAACAGATCTCGCACTTCCCCAAAATACTTCCTTCTTTGCCTCTGCACCGCAAAACAGCAACAGCTTTTTCTCTGATGGAAACTATGTAATAGTGTTAAAACTGATACTCAACACTTCAATGAATTTCTGTTTGTGTTGTTCTCCCTATCACAGGCAGATCACATGGCATATCTCTGAGCAGAAGTGTTTATCCTGAATTTACTGTTCTCCTTTCCAGAACATTTTGTTTAAACTCAAGTTTAAGCAAGTCCAAGGATGATGTAACTCTGGACAAAACTATTCAAGTTGTGCTAGAAGCAGAACCAGGAAAACATATATTAACAGGAGAGAGACAACCTTACAACAGTGCTGAAACAGAACCTATCTTCTTTGTAAGGTACAGACACTCTACCCACATGCAAGACAGGCAGTACAAAGCGTAGGTGATACTGCAGATGTGAAAAATCAGTGTCAATGCTGTGGAACAAATAAGTCTCACTGCTCAAACAATATTCAGCTATGACAAAATATTTCTACATCTGTAAAACAATAGGTCACTTCCAGAGAATGTGCATCAGTAGAATAGACGTAGAGCTGCAATATACCCCCTTTGAATGATACTCAAGGTATTCCGGGAGAATTTTAGAGAATTAATTGACTCAAATTTGACAGACATGTGTATGTCAACAGATAACCTGCTCATTGTAAGCATGATATAGCTATTAGTGTCACTGTCTTATCAGATCAAAGAGCTTAAAAAACGGAAATTACAACCTACAGAGATGAAACTATGTGATGCAGGTAGAATATCTCTCAAGAACAAAGATACAGTTAACCTTTCACTCCACACTGTACTTCTGTTGTTCACTCCCCTCAGCCATTAAAATTTCTTGGTCTCTGCTGGAGATTTTGTTCTTCCATTATTAACATGTAATATTGCACCCCAGCCATCTACCCCCATTTCGAATTGCTGTAACAGAATAGTCACTGAACAATTGTTGAAATGGGGTGCAGCTTTGGCACATCTCATTTTTATTCCTCAACTTACTCCTATCTTCCATTCAACTTCAATACTTTCAAATTGCACCTTTGCAAAATATCTACAAATGCCAGAGATGAGATCACGTTACTGGTTCCTCATCATTCCTGCTGTTACTCAATGAATGCAAACTCCAGAAGTAAAATGAAAAGGAGGTGCAGCATTGAAAGCCACTAACAGTCATACTGAACATACATCTGAGTTTCCCCTGTAATAGTGGACACGCCACCCAATGCCACACCTCTTCCCTCTCCCAACATGCACCCAGCTTATCTCTCAGACAAGATCAGGGTGACTGGGATAGTAGGAACTGCAGATGCTGGAGAATCTGAGATAACAAGGTGTAGAGCTGGATGAACACAGCAGGCCAAGCAGCATCAGAGGAGCCGGAAGGCTGACGTTTTGGGCCTAGACCTTTCTTCAGAAAGGTGACTATGAGTCATCATAGGTGAAATCAGGGTGACTATGTGGTTTTAATGACTAAAAGTACTGTATCAGATGCTGGCATATGCATTTGTGTCAGCTTCTTAGGACATAAATAGTGCACATTTTGTATTCAGTACTGGAGGTACTGCAATACTAACATTACACACAGCATTATAAATTAATCTTCTGCTTTTCCTAACTTAATAAGACCTAGTCAGTATATATGACTTGAGCTCCTATCTTAAAATACAAGGATATGGTAACGAAATATTTTCAGATGCAATTATCCTTGTAGGAAAGAACAATACAGAGGCAATCCACTACATCACATTACCTAAATGAATATGTGTTGATGCAGCAATATTGGATCCCAGAATTTATAGAATAAAATACAAAGTTCAATTGTATTCCTTTCTGCAAGATGGGTATGTGAAGTGTATTATAGATTAAACTCATTGTAACTTCCTACTTGTATACACGTCAATGTAATTTTTACAGGCCCAACACATCAGGCCTTCACAGCAGGCAGGCAATGATCTCCTTGAGTTGCAAAAGGTAGAATGTGGCAATGCAATGCAGATACTGATGGGATTTTTATCGCATTGTCATACATTTGGCACCAAGCTCACTAGGCCAACCTGGCATGGGGCACAACCAGGTTCAGAAGATGATCAAGAAAGGTAGGAACATTTTTTACAGTTTCCTTAAAGGCCAAGAAGACCAGGCTTGATCTAGTGGCCTGGGATACCCTTCTCTCTTACCAACTATCACTGGACAACCCCCCAGTAAAACCCCTCAAAGGTTCAATGTGATTACCTAGCCTACTGTTTCCTTGGGTCCCTCGAGACCTGCTGCATAATTTTCCATTTCTGCCTTTTAATTTCTGTGGCATTCCTACGGGACTCTTGCAGGAATCAATTTTAGGATAACGGAATGAAGCCTTATGTCAGTACAGCCACATGACCTTATGATTTGTCCTGCTGCACTTCCCACACCACATTCTTGCACTGAGTTAAGAACTGGACTTCAATCATTTAAAAATGGTACTCAATCATAATGAACCATGTCACAGTGCAAATCCACTGAAACAGCCTTGTTCTACTTACAACCAGTCAGTGCAATTCTTAACATAGCCGATATAGACAATTTATCCAGCAACATAATGGTGTGGATGTCCAGGATAGTATGCCATTAAAATCCTAAGAGACTGAGTTGAAATCTAATTGGGTTTGACTTGCATAACCTGTTGTACAGTTGATTGCACTCCACAAGGGAATCATTATCGGACAGGTCCAAATCACATGGAAGAACATGTCACGCTATGTGACACTTCTGGGACAGCAAGGGATATTTTACTCCAGATAACAGATGTATAACAAAATCTGTAAAGTAACTTGAATTTGATTTCCATCTGCTCAATACAAGTTGAAGCATTGTGGACACAGAGCGGCATTTTCTCCAATCTTTGTTTCCAGTCATGACAGTTCTGCCTTTCTCTTATGTTCCTCCCGGGGAGTTGTTAATAGGCTCTGTACTTGATTTGAAGACAGAAAGTGACAAGGAATATGCCATAGATTTTACATTGTATTTTTGCATCACTCATTAGAATAAATTTATCAGTGAGATGTGACAGTGCAGAGAGACAAGGAACTTAGCAATTTGATGAAGGGAGAAATTAAAGCTCATAATGACAATTTTGAAATTGTGAATGATTTTAAAGCTGACAGTTTTACAGGATAGCATCATGCTATCTGCTTTCTCTCAATTTAATGAGCCCTACTAAATGTCAAAGAGCTGAGATTCTTTTTAGAATACCAGTCCAAACATAATTGATTTGTGGCTCTTTTTGAAATTTTGTATCTAAAGATTAGGCTTACTGTTTTATTAATTGTGTTTCCTGTACAATACAAAAAAATTTATCAACATTTTCATTTAAAAAGAAATTCCAGAGACAGTCTATGCCCTCATTTCCACTCCAAAACAATAACACCACATGTTAACAAAGCAAATTAAAATAGCAACAATTGTGAAATTTATGAACTGAAACTCATTATGAATTCTTTCTCTTTATTGTAGAGCAATGATATTCATGAATCTGAACTACACTTGGGCATATGGAAAAGGAGGCGGAAGAAAGTGACAGGAAGAAAATCAAAAGTATAGTCTTGAAATTAAGAAATGCAAATGTGATCAGCAGACCCTGCAATTCACACTGAACAGTGACACCACCAGTAATAAAATCAAATCCTTATAAAATGATTTAAGATGGCTTCTAGCATGCAATTTTCTATTTAAAATATTAGCGAAATTTTATTTTAAAGCTGAGATGGAAAACAACTGTAAGTACACTGTGTGGTTTTCCTGGAATATACCTTTAGGAGGTAATCTAATTCTGCTCATTCCAATTTTCTTAATTTATCGAGGGAGGATTATACTTTCCAATGGGTTTCTAGATAAGCAGGTTTATTTGCAGTGAAAGCCTTGTTTTGCTGCATGACTATTTTATTGGCCATATAGAATGTTATGTTATGTGTTCTTAATCAGATCATTTGAAACTATAGTAATTGTAATAGGTCAGCCAGGTGGACCTCAGAGAATATGAGTTCCCTGATTAGAGCTGTTAATCTGATCCAATCAGGGAACCCTGGCTGACAGATATAAACAGAAACATCAGTGATTCTGTTCACTCTGAGAGCTGACTCTGAGGAAGCTGGACCAGTGTCAAGTACCATGCATGTGTAAATTAAGAGTGACTTGGTGACCAGATACCAGTCTCTGTGGAGTTATATCAGTGGGAATGAGTGAAAAAAGAAGTCCTGGAGAAATTTGCTCACAACAGTTGTCTTTGAATTGGGGGTAAGCATTTCTGGAATCATGCTTTTAATTGCAAAGCTTAAATCATTTGATCTCACTGTTGAAGACTGGCCCCAGTATGTGGAAAGAACCTGTTATTTATTTTTTTCTAGGCAAACGACTTTGGACAGATGGAAAGCAACAAGTAATTCTCTTGACAGCTTGTGGATGTGCAGCTTTTTCTGTTATTAGGAACCTGACATTTCCTGAGGCACCAGATATTAAAACCTTTCAAGAATTGATGGATTTAGTTCAGGAATATTCTGACTGCAAGCCTCCTCTAATTCTGAGATGCTATCGGTTTCACTCAACGGTTTAAGAACCAGGGGAATCTGTGTTGGGATTTTTGACAAGGTTAAGATGACTGGAAGAGGCATGTGACTTTTGTTTAACCTTTAATGAGAGACTGTTTAGTATGTGGGATTAATGATGTAACCATGCCAAAGCACCTATTAGCTGAAGCCCAACTGAACTTCAAACAGGCACTACAACATTAGAAAATGTGACAAGTGGAGACGATGAGTTGCAAGGTATTCCAATGGAAGTGGACACCCTCACCAGGAAAACTGAGCTTGGGAAACACCACTTGAATAACGGAAATTGCACTCAGGACATATCCTGAACAGAGGGACTCTGGGTCAGCCCACAGCAAAACCACAAAACAAAACCAAGCTTTGGCCAAATGGTTAACATTTTTGTCAGAATCTGGGCCAGCAAGCCATTGTAGTTGCTGCTGGTATGTGGACTTGAGACAGCAACAGTCTCACTGGGCTTGAATTCCAGGGTTTACCCACCCATTTCCTTACTTTTTTGGTGAAGTACTAGTGGTAATTTTGTCCTTGTTGGCACTCTGAACACTGCATCAACAATACTGCTATGTCTGCATCTAAGATAGTAGGAACTGCAGATGCTGGAGAATCTGAGATAAC
>NC_063347.1:38933956-39030661 GCF_021869965.1 Rhincodon typus
CTTGGCCTGCTGTGTTCATCCAGCTCTATACCTTGTTATCTTAGGTTAAATCTATGGTGAGTTTAGTCGTATATAGGAACAGATGTATTAGGAGGAGGAAGAAGCCATTTGGCCCACCCTGTCTGCTTGCTATTCAATAAGTTCATAAGTGATTGATTTTGATCTCATTTCCACATTTCTACCAACACCTGATAAACTATGAATTCCTTGTTAGTAAAGTATCTTTCTACTTCTGCCTTAAAAGTACTAAATGACCCTGCCTCCACTCATCTGTGAGGAAGAGAGTTCCAAAGAGACCCTCTCAGAAAGAGAAAAATAATCTCCTCATCTCCGTGGGAGCCTCCTTGTATTTAAAGTGTGACCCCTAATTCTAGTCTCTTCAAGGGGAAACACTCTCACTATCCAACCTGTCAAATCCCATCAAAATCTTATGTCTCGATAAGATCACCTCTCACTTCGCTGAACGCCAATAGATAATGGCCCATCCTGTCCAACCCTTTCCTGTAAATGACATGGCCATCCAAGATATTGGTGAACATTCCCTAATCTGCATCTAATGCATTTACCTGTTTTCTTAACTAAGGAGACCAAAACTGTATGTTGTACTCCAAATATGGTCTGACCAAGTCTCTATAAAATTGAAGCAAAACATCCCCATTTTTGTGTTCCATTCCCCTTGCAATAAACAAAATGATTAAATTTGCCTTCCTAATCACTTGTTGTATCTGCATACCAACTTCTTGTGCTTCAAACCAAATATGAAACATTTTGGATGGAATCTTCACAGCGCCTGCACAATGTGGGCCATGAGAAATATAGGAACAACAGATAAGACATCAAATGAGGCCATTCTATACAGGCCAAGGAGTTCCTGTTTTCCAACAGTGTCAGATGTCATGGCAAAATTCACATTAATGTGTAGCAAGAGGCCTGTTAGCATGGATTATCTCTCATTAACAGCCACATTTTACTTAGTCTCATCACATTAATGTGTGGTCTCTCATTCTAACATCCGCTGGATTAAACCTAGATGCGAACCTAGATCTCAACATGAAAGTCAGACTAAGTAACTGGTGACTCCAGCTCCCTGCTCCTCCAGACCTCCATCTTGATCACAGGGCGCCAGCATCTCAGGATACTTTCTAAGGTTAGTGACCATATGCACCACATGTCCATGGACATGGGCATCAGATATATACCACCCTCATTTCCATAACTCCAAACCACTAACAGTTCAGCTCTGTAGTTCAATCCTGCACTTTGGAGCACACTGGCACCTTTCATTACAATGCTGCTGCAAGTACATTTTATGCATGGATCAGAACGAGCTGCATCCCAGGATTGCTGACTCATTTTGTGCCAACATTGATGTTGACAACAATGCCCTTACTTGCCATGCCATCTGCTGCTTTGCCCCCTCAGCTGCATCTTAAAGGCTCACTTTTTTTCTGTCTTGCTGCACTGCTTATCACAGACACAAAGCAAGGCAGCTTGGCATGCTTCAGTAGTCATCAGTCAAGGGGATGACCATTTTGCTGCATGGCACAGTGTTATGTTAATCTCACACCTACAGCATGGGCCAGTAACACACGTGGCAAATACGCAGCACATGTTTCGACCAATTGACCACATGTCAAATTCAAATGGAGCTTGTCCTCAGTGAAGTCAAGAGGGGCTGCTATCAGTCATAGGGCCCCAGTAGTATCAGTCAAGGGCATTGTCTAATCTCAGACCAGGGGTGTGGGCACAATCAGTGGGGGAGCGGCTGCAGCTAACAATGACAGTTGCAGTCATAATTCCAGGTGGTGCATGGGAACATGCGAAGGATTAGTCGTAATGTGCTATCCAAGGACTGCCAATTAGAAAGGGACATGGAAGTTCAGGAGCAGATGCCCTCTCGATCACCAAGCAGACTCACGGTGCCAAGCATGACCTGCATGTCCTTCCATATTCTCTCAATTCTTAAATGTAACAAAAGATGAAAAAATGATTGGAGTGGGCGGAATCAGTGCTTTCTTTTGTTTTTGTTTGAGCACCTGGTCTTCACTTCTGAATGACAGCAGGCTCTTCAAGGAGCTATAGCATTAATCATGCATTTGTAGAGTACAGTTTCAAACCATTTCAAATCAAATCATTGTGGTTATGAAATGTATGTAGTGTAAATGCTCGTGGGGTGCAAATGCTGGTCATAACGAAACCCGACCATGTCATTTGTCATTGCAGCTTGGAGATAATCATCTCTGAGAAGCAGGACTAATCACAGGAGACATTAAAACAGGTACCTGCCAGCCACAAGGTACAAAGCTAATGCAAGACCTCGTAGACTGTGCAGGGACAGTGAACTGATTTCCTATCACTGTGAACTGTAACTTGTCGGCATCATGCTTTTACATAAAATGATGTCTTTCTATTTTATTCATTCACAGGATGACTTAGCCAGCATTTATTGCTACCAGAGGGTTGTTAAGAGTCAACTACATTGCTCCAGATCAGGTTATGGTAGCAAATTTCCTTCCTTAAGGAACATTAGTTAACCAGATGGATTAGCAGTCCAACAATAAGACCAGTAGGCTGTCACATCCCTCTTAGGTGATGTGGGGCTGGGAACATTTGGTATCAGGAGTCATACAACACTTACAATCTCCTAATGTCTCTTCGTGATATGAGTCCCACATAGAGGCATTCCATGGTCTTTCTTGTCAGAGTTCTCCATCTCTCTCTCTCTGTATGGAGGAGTATGCTAAGTTGCCATTTGTGATTGATTTGAATGCTGACAGTCACATTGCAATGGATTTGTTCTGTTTGTTATACTACCACACAGGTTCATTGGAAACATGACTGATGAAACTAGCTACAACAAGGGTTAACTTCACTGTTGCAGTGATGCAATGAAGAAGCAGAGAAATAGAGGAGGAGCAGATGTGCCAGCAAGCCCAAGACCACCAGCAACTTTCAGCAGCTGCCGAACAGCCCATAGCAGAAGTGGTCCAGGAGGGCGAGAGTCTAACATCCTCAATGCCATTTCCTCTTGATGAGCAAGACTCAGTGTTGCTGCAGACTGTGGATGTCCCAGGACACTATCACAGAGCTACGCCAGCTGCTGGAGCAGGCCTTGTAACATGAAGGAGGCCATCCTATCCCAATGGCCATTAAATTAATAACAGTGTTGTTAATAACACTTATAAGAAGAACCTAAGAAATAGGAGCAGGAACAAGCAACTCAGACCTTCAAACCTTCCTGTCATTCTTCTTGAACATCACTGATCTGCCCCAGGCCTTAATTCTTCTTGCATGCCAGCTTAGCATTGTCAACAATCCCTCAATGTTTCAAAAATCTATCTACCTCCTCTTTGTCTTCAAATACTAAAGAAAAATGTGAGGTTTTCCACTTTAGCAAGAGAAAAAGATGTGCTGTGTATTTCTTAAAAAGCAAGAGTTTGGTAAGTGTGCAAAGGGACCTAAGTGGCCTTGTCAATAAGTCACTGAAGGCTAATATGCTGATACAGCAAGCTATTAGGGAGGCTAATTGAATGTTAGATTTTATTGCTATTTATGTGTATGAGTAGTGAGGTCTTGATTCGATTGTATAACAGGTTCTTTAGACCCAGCTGGAGTATTGTGTGCAGTTTTCATTTCCTTGACTTAGGAAAAGATATTATTGCCATAGAGACAGTTCAACACAGTTTCACCAGATTTGTTCCCAAAATGGCAGAACTATCCTACCAAGAAAAATTGTGCAATCTCGTCTTGTATTTTCTAGAGTTTCAAAGAATAAGAGGTGATCTCACTGAAACATACAAAATACATAAAGGGTTAGACAGAGTAGACGCAGGAAAGATGTTTTTCCTAGTTAAGGTGCCTAAAACCAGTGGCCAAAAAAAAGGAAGATGCCATTTATGTCAGAGATGAGAAGAAATGATTGAACCTTTGAAGAAGAAGTGAACCTTTGGAATTTTCTACCCCAAAAGGCTACGGACGGTCTATCTTTGAGTATTCTGATTACCAATGCTGTATAGAGTTATGGGGATGGGAATGAGTAAAAGGCATTGAAGTGTTCATTCACCATGATCATATTGAAGAGCAGACAAGTTTGATGAGCAGAATGGCCTACCATTTAATAATCTAGTCTTCATATCTCTCTGAGGTAGAGAGTCTAGACGTTCAGTACTATCTGGGAGAAAAAATACATTGCATCTCAGTTGTAAATGAGTGTCTCCTTATTCAGTCACTATCTCCCCAGTTTAAAATTCCCTGACTAATGGAAACATCTCCTCAACATCTATTCTGTCTAGCGTCCTCATAATGTTGTATATTTCAAAATTATCACCCTTCATTCCTCAAAACTCTAATGAATAAAGGCCTAGCATGTTTACCCTTTCTTGATAAGTCAATCCTTCCATGCCAGGAATCAGCCAAGTCAAATTTTTTTAATGGCCTCCAAAACCAGTACATCCTTTCTTATGTGCAAGGACAAAAACTGAACACATTACTCCAGTTGCAGCCTCACCAACTCCCTGTAAAATTGTAGCAAGACCTCCCTGCAATTCTCGACTGAGGCAACTGTAGATACAATTCTTCAAGCTGCCTATTCTTCAAGGAGGGCCATAGTGGTGCAGGCAATAAGCTCGCTGAAGATTCCATTCCAGTGCTTGGATCAGCCCAAGATGTACATCTGGACCTATTGTGCTGCATAATCCTAACATACTGTGCTCTGCATAATTGGAACAGGCAACAGGAAGAAATAGACACTGATGAGTTGCGAAAGTGGGAACAGTCACACAAGGAGAAAGATGAGGACCTTGAGTAGGAGGAACATTACCTTTGCATGATACAGTGCATCAATGTAGGGTGCTATCAACCTGACAGGACTTTAACACCCAGTTCCAGTAGATAAGAGTTTCTATTTCTATTCAAAGAGGCAAACGCAGTTTCCTCATGCTCAATTTTGGTTCACTTCTGCTGTTGGTGAATAAACGTGACAGGTGTGAAATTGTTGAAGCCTTTCCTGTACTTGATGGTCCCACTTTGAGAAGATGCTGATCTACATTGGGCACTGGGGAAAGACCAACAATGACTTCGAGAAGATTATAAGATAGCACAGGTAATCTGTGTGGCTTGATACCGAAACAGCAATATGTCAAGGATGTATGTGCAAGGAAGTATCAGCTGTGTCACCTATGTGGTGTGAAAAGCATTAGTTTGTGGCTGCTGTGCCATTATGTTCATGGCAAAGGGTGACTCCAGATTGCCAACACTTGATGAGGCGTTTGGCTGGAGTTCAAAGATGGTGCCACACCAGTGATCCTAGGCTGTCCCAGTAGTGGTGATGATTCCCACCTACAGTGAGTGGGATAATCCAACTAGCATTGGATGATTAGGGTACCACAAGAGCATGGTACCTCGTTATTGAGGTAAATATGCATAAGAGCACGAGAAAATTCACTGAGCCTTGTGGAAATATTTCCTCAATGAAACAATGACAAAAACGTCATCTAGTCAATTTGTGGCAAAATTCAGCCACTAGTGACTATATTTCTCTTGACTAGAAGTTAAAAACTAAGAACAATGAAAAGATTTATGTCACAAGATTTATGATGTTCATATTTGTTGTTAAGAATGTTCTATAATTATTTCAATTAACAATAAATGTAAGCTAAATACAGCCTTCCTTGCTGCCAGTTGGGAAATATATGCATTTGTTGCAAGTTGTTATGCAAAATTCAGTGACAAGTGGCAAAAGAGATCTGAATAATAACATGACAAGTTTAATTAACTTGTCTCTAGTTCAATACCCAGGCCCTGAGAAAAGTATCTTGTCTTATTTACATAATCCTTTAAGGAGAATTCTACATCAACTCACTTTGTATCTAAATAAAACAATAGTTACTAAATTACACCAAGAGACCAACATTGGATACGCATCGCAAATACAGGCAGATTGATTGTTCTCAATGCAAAAAGCAGTAATCCAAATTCCAATTGTTAAGTAGCTGCTCAGTTTGAACTTATATTTAATTTTGCAACTAACTATTTTTCATCTTTCTAAAATGAATATGCTGCTAGATTCAGGATATTTATTTTCAAGTGCACTTCCTATGTTGATATCACAAACCAATAATCAAACTGAATAAGGTCTAAAAAGAACTTCATGCTGCTTGCTCATGTACAGGTTAGAACACATTGCCAAGATTAAGCGCAGAATGAGCAATGGAGGTATGGTTTGGTTGGAGGGAGGTTTGGAGAAAGAATGACACAACATGGCAAAGCGAGGGCTTTAAGATTTTCCAAAACTCCATTGGAGGCCATTGATTCAGGAATTGGAGAGGGGAGACAGATTATCTATCTGAGGGGCCCTCCAGACAAACTTTTAGATGGTGCTGAGTCAGATGATGGTCAATATCATGACTCTAGTCCTAAGAACCTGGATACACTGTCACAAGAGGTTAAATGACCTCACACAAGGATCAAGATCACTGCATGGATTGAGAAATGCCATACCCCATAAACTGTGCCAGCAGAACCCCATCACTGTTCAACACACCACATCTCCATGATTAACATATTAACAATCTCTATGTCATGCCTCACATTCATAGCACCATGTGCTAGCCCTGCTGCAAACAACACAGTCACATTTCACAACTTGCGCACATTGCCAGTTATTCATGACAGTCACATCACCCAAGCACATTGCTACAGATTCATTAGCACACTCATTTCTCTTTCAGGATGACACACTATATAGGTGGGGACTGTAGCGGATAAGTAGTAAGGCTAAATAGAGTTGCAGGTTTGTGGAGGAAGCTGTGCTGGTCGTTAATGAAATGACTATCACTGAGTATGTGACCAGCAAAAGGTCTGAATCCATCAGAGATAATAATATGTTCATAGCTAATCTTCTTTCTCATAGCACATTTCACCCTCATCCCACAATCTATACAGATGGTGTGAGCATGTATTACTTGCTTTTCCCTATACACACATCACCACAAACCTACCTCAAATGTCTTCTTCCTTCCAGGTCTAATCTCAACCCGAAGTCACACAAGCTCAGCTTGCTGCAATAAAGTTTCAGACTAGACATTGGTATTCAGGATTTGCAGAGTATTAGACCAATCCAACAATCTGTCCTTGAAAATATTAGTAGGATTGCTAAGTATCACAATGGTACTGAGGGACACAGTGTTGCATTCAGCCTCCCACCTCTGCCATCCTGCCAGTGCCCTTGTTATTGCCTGTCAAACTGCCAGCCCAGACTGCTGCTATTTAACTTGAGGTGGTGCAGGCCACCGATGCACATTCTAGGATTAAAATTGTTCAAGATCATCCTGAAAATTATTGACAGTCCCTATCACTGGGAACGATTACAAATATCACCTGACACAGCTAGCCTCATCCCGCCCCCTTAACATGTCCATCCTCCCTGGACTGACCTATCCCCTCCCTAACTCCCCACCTACACTCACCTTTACTGGCTCCATCCCCGCCTCTTTGACCTGTCTGTCTCCTCTCCACCTATCTTCTCCTTTGTCCATCTTCTATCCGCCTCTCCCTCTCTCCCTATTTATTTCAGAACCCCCTTCCCCTCCTCCATTTCTGAAGAAGGGTCTAGGCCCGAAACATCAGCTTTCCTGCTCCTCTGATGCTGCTTGGCCTGCAGTGTTCATCCAGCTCTACACCTTGTTATCTCAGATTCTCCAGCATCAGCAGTTCCTATTATCTCTGAAACAATTTTAACCCCACTGCGAAGCCTCTTCTAAGGACGCCTACCTTGAAGAAGTTACACTCCTCCCTCCGGAAAGACCTCAGTGGATCTCTCTCCCACTGCAACTCGCTCGTAATCTCTTCGGCCTTGAAACTGCTCGACCACGACCTGAAGCAAACCAGGTACTGTAGCCACATTACCTTTCTTAGTACCTGCCTCTTCACCATCCCCCCAGACCTCCCCATTACTGAGGGCGAATGGTCAGTTCTCAGTAAAGGGCTCACCTTTGTACCCCTCCACCCTAACATCATCCAATACTGCTCACGCTTGGACGTTGAACAGTTTTTCCGTTGCCTCCGCCTCTGCACTTACTTCTTTAACTGTGAACCTAACCCTCCCACTACTGACCCCTTCTCCTGCCTCCAACACACCCCATCCTCCTGGACACCACCCCAAGGCCTCCTACCCTCCCCCAACCTCTTCATCCTTCCTCCCACCCACCCCCATCTCCTACCTACTAGCCTCATCCCATCCCCTTGACCTTTCTGTCTTCCCTGGACTGACCTATCCCCTCCCTACACTCCCCACCTACACTCACCTTTACTGGCTCCACCCCCACCTCTTTGACCTGTCCATCTCCTCTCCACCTATCTGCTTCTTTATCCATCTTCTATCCGCCTGCCCCTCTCTCCCTATTTATTTCAGAACGCCCTTCCCCATTTTTGAAGAAGGGTCTAGGCCTGAAACGTCAGTTTTCCTGCTCCTCTGATGCTGCTTTGCCTGCTGTGTTCATCCAGCTCCACACCTTGTTATTACATCTCAAAATGAACCAGATTCAAATATGTTCATGGTCGCAGTCACTTTTATAACCAGCAGAAATAACATCTCAGCCTTCTGAAATGACAGCAAGTGATTGATTTCAGTGAAGTCACAATATTTAATGTACTATTCCTCTCTGAGCTCAGGCAGGAGAATTACTCTCTGAGAGAATATAGTTGAGAAACTCTGTCTTCACTGTACCCCTCCACCCTTCCTCTTCCAGTACCCTATCAGTTTCTGTGCCAGTTTTGTTCATTCTCCCTGCCAAGTGAAATGCAAACTACACTATTCATGTCTGGAAGTAACTGCTTTATGCCAATGTCTTCAAGTTGGGCAAAAGGCTTCAGCCGATGCCAAACCACGCCCCCCCACCCCGTAGACATCATCAACTTTAAAGAACTCCGAATCAACCAAAAATTGTCACAATCACAACAAGTGGAAATCAATCAGTAACTAATGCATATAATTGGTGTTCTCTATGAATAGTGCTAATGAGGGATTCCTTCCTGCTGCTGAAGACTCAATATTTAATATCAAGGCATTTACTGGAGTGTTGATATCAATCAGTGCTAAGCAGGGATTGATGTCATACACTCCCTCTTTAACAATCTGGTGGATACACCCTGTTCACTGTAATACCTTCACCAAATTTGCATCTTGTGCATCCTCTAGAGCACCATCGGCAGTATTAGAACTTGCTATCGTTGGTTCTAGAATGCAGATAAATTAACTTAAATAGTGAAGAGAAGGAAATTGTTTCTAATCAAATTTGCCATTGGACAGAAATTTGTTTACAACATCACCTGTTAATAATAAAAATACTCTGACATTGCAATGATGATCCACTTTCCAGGTCTCGGTTTCTGTGTGCAATTTGCAGGATGAGCAGTCCTCTCTGCCAGATTACACTAAAAACTGACTCCAAAGGTGCAAAATCTTTCAGCCCAGACAGTGTTATAATTAGGGCTTGGCTTCCCTTTGAGGCATACTTAACAATTTTCATGTAGACTTCCGATTAACATGACCTTTAATGCAAAGCAACTGGGGTAAACCCTTTTAATTAAAATTTATGGAGCCATTAATTAGCACATTGACCACTTGGATGTTTCAATTACAAACTTTAAAAAAGCTTAAATTAAATAAAACCTGTTATATATTAATTTAACTAAACGTTGTATAAATGCAATTATTTCTTTCTCACCCATCTCATTAATGTTATAGTTATACATTTATTGATAATATTTTAAAATTTGAAATATGTATATTTGATAACCATAAGAAGATTATTGCATTAGTTATTAAAAGCATTATTGAGTATTTCTCAAGAAAGAGACATGCTGTCAATGCATCTGTCCTGATGAATACAAGATGAAAAGCTTTGACAGCATGTCTCTTTTTTTATAGCAATGCTCAATTTCTGCACTACCATGGGAATTAAACTGGTATTGTGTGATTGAATGACAAATCATACCTGGAGCAGCAACATCAAACATCCAGCAACAACTTCAAAATATGCACTTAGAATTAGATATGTTTATCATTACTTTCAAAATAAATATCCCAGCAAAACTTCTACGATGAATGTTAACTTGCATCTTTCCTTTTTGGTAGTTTTAAATTCATTTATGTTGTGTGGGTTCCACTGGCAAAACCAGCATTTATTGGCCAAGGAAGAGGTGAACAGTTGTTTTTTTAACTACTGCAGACCATGGATGTGAGGCATTTGTTGCTGATAGAACTGAGACCTGGTGGATATTTTCAACAATTTTGTTTTCACTTTTGATTTCCACTATATAGAGATTTTCTTTTTTTTAATTTAACCTCAATAAGCAGCGTTAATGTGATAGGCCTTCAGGAGATATCACTCAGTTATTTTAAAATTAAAATTCACTAAACGGAAGCATAATAAATATGTCTAATTGATTTTCTTGGAATTTTGTTCAGCTGGGAAATACTGTGTTTCTGATGATCACAACTGAGGTAGTGAAAAATTAAGCGATATAAACAAGGAATGTCCTGGATTCTACATTTGTTCCATGCTGAGCTCGCTCATTTCAGACAGATCAATGGTACTAATACTGCAAGTGTCCTCAGCATCCTTGGAGCCATAGCATGTTAAAAAGCATCACATAGGTTGTCTGATTCTTATCCAGTTGACTTCTGCTTCAAATGTAACCACCTGTAGATATGAGACGAGGACAGGATTGGGCTCTGTTGTGATGCCCACCTGCAAAGCTGCCAATGCTCACTGTCACAGCTGGAGGCTGAATTTCATATTTGAAAAGGCATGATAAACAAAACAATAATTCAAATAAGGTAGCCAAATAAGAATGGCAAAATCCATCATGGTCTGTTACAATCTTTTGAAATCAAAGTGTTCAGTATGATGGCTATAATTGTTAATTATCACAGATACAACTTGTTATGAAACAAATTATAAAGATCATGATAAAACTTGAAAAATATCGACATACACTATAAGTCTCAGTGTAGAATTTCACACAGTGTAGGTAGTGGAAAACTGTCTGCAATGATTGGCCAGCAGTTATATACCACCCCACTAGTCCTCCATTTTCATTTTCAGTGGCTAAAATAGAAGAAATAATTGGAATTAGGTAAATATTTATTTCTCAATGATAACCAAGACAGGATGTTCTAAACAAAAAAAAATCAAATTATGATAGGGTTTGGACACAACATGGAAGGTAAAATGACATTGGATTGCAAGTATATATCAGTTATATTCCAAATTGTGCCCCAATAGCCTTTCAGCTTATGCATCTAACGATATCTTATTTTAAATTCTGAGTAACATAGCTATCAGATAGCCTGTATCATAGGTTGGGTATTTGGAAAAAAACACATTAACTTTATTTTCGCATCAGTGTTCATTCTTCTTCTGTATTACAACATTCAATTTACCATAGAATGATAGAATATTACAATAAAATGGAAATGCTAAAAGACTTATATAGGTTGTACTTTATGGTTTGCAGTTATCCAGATCTTAATTTTCCAAGCTTCACAGGTGACCAACATTCTCCACAAAGCTTTGTATACAGCATGAACAATTCAATACTTTTTTATTTTCATGCATTTTAACAAGGACAATGGAACAATTTATCAATTCCCTTGTCCAATTAATTCAATAACCTTTTCTCATGATGAAAAACCTGCCTGCCTGCATATGTCTGTGTTTAACAGTCTCTTGTAGAAAAGCACTAATGCCAGAATTGTTGAGTCTTTGTCACACTCCAATGAATAATTCTAATGTTTTATTGAAGGTTCACACAGCTATCTTCATCATCAGCCCCCTGATTAATTGGTCTTATACTATGCTTTTGGGTGGATTCTCACTCATGGCATTGCTGAAACACTGAAACATTTGTGGTACAAAAGCACATAAAGACAAGTTTGCATTGTGACCTTTCACGTGACAGAAATCTCAGTAC
Organism: Rhincodon typus; assembly: GCF_021869965.1. NCBI lineage: Eukaryota > Metazoa > Chordata > Chondrichthyes > Orectolobiformes > Rhincodontidae > Rhincodon > Rhincodon typus. The sequence goes on from NC_063347.1 coordinate 38,945,933, forward strand.
AAAACTGTAATTCACATAAATTTATGACATAGATGTCAAGCTCAATAATGCTTTAAGTTAACATAATTTGTCGCAGAGTTTTCAGTAATAAGACCTTAACTTATATTTATCACCAATGGCAGGTTGTTATGCAACATATTAGCAATGTTCAAGTTAAGTTTCTTTCACAGAACAGGAGCGCAGAATCAGGACATTTCTTGACACCAATCCAAAAGAAAGTGCCCTGGAATTTTGAATTTTCAGTCTGAGGGGGCTGGTGTTTTCTGTAAGTCATGAAGTCTCAAATGAGACAAAATGCCTGTGTGGAGGTGGACTGGGAGAAGGCCTGCACTGGCATTTAGTTAAAAATTTCAGGTTGTTGACTTGCTCGCTGAGCTCGGCAAGCAAGTCAACAAGCTCATCCATAACCCCAGCTACAGATCTTTGCCAAAACTTTAAACAACTACAGGTGTAACACACTAAAAATTGCCAGACAATGGGAAACCTTCACCAACCGACTGAGCTCTACCCATGAACAACTTCACTTCCTCCACAAATGCCTCAGGAACCAGGTACTGCCCTGCAGCGTGAAATACAACCCTTCACTCAACATGAACAAAAACAAGCCAGCTCGGCGTGCAAATCAACAAACTCATCCACAATCCGATCTACGGATCTTTGCCAAAATGTTAAAAATTTCAGTCAAAGCACTTAAAAATAAAGCTGCCTTCCAACCCTTACACCATCCTCACCCTTCCTCCTGAACACTGTCTGTGCCCCATCCATGATAACACATGCCATCCCATGCCTCCCACCCACTTTCCATGGCCCCTATAATAATCATGCTAACCTAAATCCCTGTACCCAGACCCAATGGCCCATTTTACCCTTATTTTATTTTTTTATTTTTAATTTATTCACCCAACACAGCCCCATGGCCCCTTTTTTGTGAGTGTACAGGGCAAGTAGGCTTTCAGTTAAAAGCTTTGTTTTTTGCTGACGGAAAACTTCCATAGCTTGTAAGGCCTTGGGTTTCAGTGTACCAAGGTCCTGGTGGAAATTAGGTGTATAAAACAGTCTTTGCTGAAGAAAAGAGATAGTTTTGAATGGTTAAGAAATAGGTTACTTAAGTGTAAGGTAATTAGTTTGAAGTTTCAGATCAGAAGTGTTTGATTAAAACCGTGGAGGTGTTATTCAAAGCTGAGAAAGTATAAGCTCATTTGTGTGAATATTCAAGCAGAGTTTATCAAACTCTCAAGACCAGGAATTAGAACTGACATTTTTTTTTTAAATTCACTCAAAGGGCATGGGTGTCACTGGCTTGCCAGCATTTATTACTCACCCCTGCCTTCCCTTGAATGTTAGAATTGTTAAGTCAAACCCATAGAAGTAATTGAAAAGGAGATCTCTCTGGAACTGAGCCCTGTAAAGTATTGATGGCAGGATAAATGGGATTGTATTTTAATGGATTTCAAGATTTTTAAAATTATTTTATATCAAAATATTTTGGTTCATTATCTTTTAAGTATATGTAGTATGCTGTATTTCAGTGAAAGACCATCCTAATAAAAAAAAATCAATCAAGTTAGATTTCAGCCTTGTATTTAGCTTGTCCAGAGATAACATCAGCTAATTTCATAACAATGGTCAAACTTAAAAGAGTATACAAACACAAGGGACTGCCAATCAAACTATGATTTGACAAGCATCAGACTGTGAAAATGGAAGATTGTAAACTCAATCCTGTAACACCAATCCAGTAATGATAATCCTTCATATAATGTCATCAGACTGTTTAAAAAGCAGGCAATCACTTTTTAACACTACACTGCTTTAAAAAAATTAAAAGACAGGAGTTTTAAATACAAGACAGTTTGTCAGCTGCACTTGGCAGTACCTCTTGACATTTATATATGAACATATGAACCAGGAGCAGGAGTAGACCACTCTGCCTTCAAGCCTGCTCCCCACTTAATAAGATCATGGTTGATCTGATTATTCCACTCTCTAGCATACCCCAGATAACCTTTTACCCCCTTGCTTATCAATAATCTATTTATTGGCATCCTAAAAATATGCAAGAATTCTACTTCCACTGACTTTTGAAAAAAATTGAGCTGCGAAGATTGTGAACTTCAGTGAAAAAAAAAATTCTTATCTCTGTCTTAATTTTGGAATGATTATTTTGAGACAGTGACCCTTAGTTCTAAATTCTTCCCACAAACACTCTGTCAAGACCCCTCAGGATCTTACATATTACAATGAAATCAATTTTTACTGTTCTAAACACTCTTCTATTTGTGAGAGGCAATGGCCAAGTGGAATTATCACTAGACAATTAATCCAGCAAATTATGAAATTTTCTGAGGTCCCAGGTTCAAATCTCATTATGGCCATTGGTAGAATTTGAATTCCATAAATTCTGGAATTAAGAGTTGAATTATGACCATGAAATCATTACTAATTTTTGAGGGGAAATATCTCATTCAGTTCACTAGTTGCCTTTATGGAAGGAAATCCGTCATCCTTACCTGGTCTGGCCTACATGTGACTCTGGGCCCATAGTAATGTGGTTGACTCTGAACAATAGGGATGGGTAATAATTGCTGGCCCAGTCAACAATGCCCATATCCTGTAAACGAATTTTTAAAAATGCCAGTGGATACAAGCCTAACTTGTTCAACTTTTCCTCATAAATCAATACATTCATGCTAGTTATTTGTCTAGTAAATCTATTTTGCACCATTTCTAACACATTCATATCCTTCCTTAAATACGGAGACCAATACTAAACCCAGGGCCCTAGATATAGTGTCCGCAATGCCCTGTATAATTGAATCACAACCTTCCTACTTTTGTATTCAATTACCCTCACAATAAACTATAACATTCTGTTCACTTTTCTGATTACTTGCAGTATCTGCTTACTAACCTTTTGCAATTCACGTACTCCCAGATCCCTTTACATCTTAAAGCTTTGCAATCTCTCAATGTTTCAAAAATATGCATTTTTATATTTCTTGTCAAAATGGATAATTTTATATTTTCTCATATTCTACTCTGTTTGCCAACTCTTTGCCAATTCACTTAACCTGTCTATATCCTTTTGTAGCCACTTCATTTTATTTTCACAGCTTACTGTCCTACCTATCTTCATAGGTATTGGTAAATTCACCTATCATACATGTCAGCATGTTACCAAGAGCTTCTAGTTTCATCATAACATTTCATGTGACATCTTATCAAGTGCCTTCTTGAAATCTAAGTCCAGTACATCCACCAGACTCCTTTTATCCATAGCACTTGTAAGTTCCTCAAATAACTCCAATATATTGGTTAAACATGGTTTCCCAATCAGAAAAACACATAGACTCTGTATGTTAACTTTTCTAAGTTTCCTTCCATAACATATTTATAATATCTTCTAACAGCTTCTCTGTGACAGATGTTAAGCTAACTGGGCTGTAGTTTCCGGCTTTCTAAATCCCTCGCTTTTTTAATAAATGAATTACATTGTCTATTTTCCAAATTAATGGAATATTTCCCAAATCTAGAGACTTTTGGAAAATTAAAATTAGTACAAATTAACTATCAATCTTACAATATCCTTGAAGACTCTGGGAAGAAGTTCATTTTGATTGAGGGACTTGAGGGGTGCCACGGCTCTAACAATTTGTTCTGTACCATCTCCCCAGTGTGCCATTTTCTTGAGTTCGTCCATCCCTTCACTTTACTAATTTACAGCTAGTCAGTTAGTTCAGGTAGCTGATGGCTGTGTTGTGATGCAGAGTGATACCAACAGTATAGATATAATTCCTATACTGACTGAGCTCACCATGAAGATCTTACCTTCTCAGCTTTGACCCTTGCCTGAGGCAAGTTGATCCTCATTTAAACTCACCACGAACTATCTCTCTCTCATGAAACGGCAGTCCTATGGTGCCTCTGAGACAATGGTGACTTTACCTTATTTACAGTTACTTTTGACAATTCCAATAGGTTTATTCACTTCTTATACACATTCATTTCTGCATTTAACAACCCCAAAAGACAGCTTACTCCTCCCAAAGGATGCCATACCTATTAAAGTGCACATAACCTCCCCCAAAGAACAGTTGACCTTTACTAAAGCTGTCCAGGACCTTATCCAAAAGAGTATGTTAACTCTCCAAAAGGGTACCCTTCCGATCCAAGAAACTACAGAAAGTTCAAAGCAAGTCTGATCCACACAAATTGTATTTCCCACAATGGGTAATTTCGAACACAACTGGAGGCAGCTGCTGTTTCATATAGGCGATGCCCTATGTGAACTCGAGCTGTGCAATTTGGAACCCACCCTCATTCCCAGTCCCCTGCAAAAAAGAAATGCTAGGTGTAGTGGTCAAGGACAGGAATTTCTGGATTTGGATCTTCAGAGTCATTTTTGCAATGATGGATAGGCTCTCTATCTTTGTGAAAATTCAAGTCTGAGTGTTTCTAAAAGCTATAGGTAGAATTGTGCCAACTGCCATGAAATCTGCCTTTTTCAATTTGTTCTCTACCTCAGAAACTATTCCAGACAATACTAACCATTCTACATAGATCAACCTTCATTACACTAACATTTAGAAAATTCTTGCTGTACAGGAATGTAAAACATGACTCAAACATGAATAATCACCACTTGGACAAGGCATCAAAGGGCGCTTGATGCCCAAGGCATGATGTTCTAACAGTGTTGGTGGCTTTAGGAGAAGAAAACTAAAGATTGTGAAAATCTAGCCAAAGTAGTTAATGTCAATGTCCAAAACTGCTGGGAGGCGAAACTAAAAATTATCATTGTGTTTTCTTTTAATAATTTCCTGGATGGCATTTTGTCAGAAGGTTGGTAAAACCCCTTGGTGAAAAGTATAGGAATTTATTGGCTTTTTATTCATGTAAATTCCCCAAATGGGTTGACCAAAAAAAATGAAACACATTTGAATCACAGCTACCATTTACCCCATTGTGCTAATTTTAAATAACATATCAAATTCACATATTTAAGAGGTTGGGTTACTTAGCTTGATTTGGTCATCATGATGCAAGACCCCTTGTTGGTTAATATGTAACCTAACATAAATTTAAAATATTGTAATGTTAGATGAATGTTACATTAAATGGTTACAATATTTTTGCATTAAATGTTATCACCTAAATGTTAAGATTTATTCATAAATAAATCACCAAAAAGTACATCAGTGTTAATTAAACACCTGCAGTCTGATTTATCACACAATTAAATTTTTCACTACTTCTACAAGAAGGCATATTTTCTCATTTTCATGAATCACAGTATTGAAGTTTTTGGATTGCTTCTCCATCTTATTTGATCATTTTTACAAGAAAACAAAATACGTAACAGATGAGGCATATTAGTCAACCATTTCAACTTATCCATTCAGAACACCCCTATTTAAGCTCCCATTTGTTTCCCATTTAAATTATTCTAAAGCTTACTGAGTCCACCTCTCTCTCTCTCTCTTTCTCTCCCTCTTTCACACACACACTGCGAGAAACCTCTTAATTCTCAGTCAAAACTGTATCTTACACTTGTTTCAATTTGTGTCTCTTCATGTTACTTCCACTGTTTAATTTAAAATAATAGACTTCACCAGTCATTTCTACACACTTTACTATCTTTGGTACCTTTATGAGATGACCCCCTTGGAAGGCTCCTATCTGTGCTGACAATCCAAGTCTTTCCAGTCAGCAGTCACAAGTCAAAACTCAACACTACAGATTAATGTTATTTGTCTTCCCTGCACATTACTTGAAATATCAGTTCCTTTCCTCAATGAACAGATACAGTTCTGAAAATATGGTCTGACCAGTGCACTGTATTGTTTGATCACAACTAACTCTAAATTGTTATCTACCACTTTGATTGTATCACAGGATCTAGAATTATGGTGTTACAGTGTCGAAGAAAGCTATTCAACCCATTATGTGTGCCATCTCTCGGAAAGAGCATTCACCTAGTGCTCTTCTCCTATCTTCTCTCACAGCGCTGTAGATTATTCCTTTTCAAATAACTATCTCCTGAGATGTTAATGAGGTCAGCCAGGTGGATCTCAGAGAATATGAGTTCCCTGATTGTGGCTATTAATCTGGCCCAATCAGGGAGCCCTGGCTGACACATATAAACAGAGGTTCTGTTCACTCTGACAGCAGACTCTGAGGGAGCTGGATCAGTGTCAACGACTCTCCATGTGTAAATAAAGGGTGACTTTGTGATGGGACACTGGCCTCTGTGGAGTTATTTCAGTGGCGACAAGAGAAAAACACGCTCCTGAAGAAATTCGACTGCAACAGTCATCTTTGAGTTGGCATAACCATTTCAGGCATTGTGCCATTATTTGGGAAGCTTGAGTCATTTGATCCTGCTGTCAAAGACTGGACCCAGTATGTGGAATGAATGTGTATTTGTTCCAGGCAAATGACATTGGGTAGATGAAAAGCAATGAGTAATTCTCCTGACAGTTTGAGGACCTGCAGCTTTTACGGTTATTAGATGCCTGACTTTCCCTGAGGCACCAGATTCTAAAACCTTTCAAGAATTGACAGATTTAGTTAAGGACTATTATGACCCCAAGCCTGCCTCCACTAATTCTGAGATGCTGTCAGTTTTGCTTGGTAATTCGAGAACTAGGGGAATCGTACTGGGATTTTTGATGAGGTTTACTTGACTGGCAGAGGCATGTGATTTTGGTTTAACTCTTAATGAGATACTGAGAGACCACTGGTATGTGGGATTACTGACGTAACCGTGCAAAAGCACCTTAAAGCTGAAGCCCCACTGGACTTCAAACAAGCCCTACAACTGGCTTTATCATTGGAAAATGCAGCAGGTGGAGTATATGAGTTGCACAGTATTCCAATGGAAATGGATACCTTTATCTGTCCCACTGAGGTCGGGGAACACCACTTGAGTGAAAGCAATTGCATAGCCCTACTCAGGTCACATCCTGAACAGAGGGACTCTTGGTCGGCCAATAGCAAAACCCCAAAACAAAACCAAGACTCAGCCAAATGGTTAGAATTTTCTTCAGGATCTGGGCCTGCAAGCCATTGTTGTTGCTGCTGGTATGCTGACCTGAGACAGCAAAAGAGTCCCACTAGACCTAAATTGAGTAAGAGTGCTAACACACCCCAAGATGAGCTAACAAATAAAAGAACTAACTGGCCTATGTCCTCAGACTCGGGGGTGGGGGTGGGGGTGGGGGGAGAGTTTTGGCGATTATAACGAGTTCAAACAGGTGTACCTTATTGGGGCTGTTATTCTGATCCAACAGGGAGTCCTTGCTGACAGATATAAACAGGAGTGTCTCTTCTCTCCCCTCTACACCACACATTCACTTTTTGATGTAAGCATTGCCTTCATCAGGCTTTGCTTGTTAATGTTTCACTATCCCCATGAGTGTTTTCCTGATAGTGGAAAAATATGGAATAAAGTCTTTGCACAATAGCGTCTCCTTTAATTATGTCAGTATATATAAATATACACTACACACAGCCATTGATGTTTTGGGGGAAATAAATAAAAGAGAAAAGAAAAATTAAAAAAAAAGTGTCGGAGGGGCTGTTCACTCTGAGAGATGGCTCTGAGGAAGCTGAATCAGTGTCAAGGGCTGCCCACATGTAAATAAAGGGGGACTTGGTGATGGGATACCAACCTCAGTGGAGTTATTTTACTATCTAACTCTCTTTTTGAATGCCTCACTCTAGTGAATGCCTTCATCACATTCTCAGGCAGTGCATTTTTGATCCTAATTGTTTTAGTGCATGAAAAAGATTTTCCTCATATCCTGTTTGCTAACTACCTTAAAACTGCACTCTCTTGTCCATGATCCTATCAGAAGTGCTCCTTTCCTTTTATTTTGTCCAGGTCAAGATTCTGAATATTTCAATCAGATCTTTTGTCAGCTTTCTTTGTTTTTTATTCATTCACGGGATGTAAGCATTGCAGGCTGGGCCAACATTTACTGCCCATCCTTTGTTGCATCCTTGAACAAGTGATGGTGAGCTACCTTCTAGAACTGCTAGAGCCCATGGTGTATAGAAAACACACAATGCCATTAGGGAGGGGGCTCCAGGACTTTGATCCAGCGCCAGTCAAGGAATGGTGAGTGGTTGGAGAGAAACTTGCAGTGTTGTTGTTCATGTACCTGCTTCCTTGCCTTTCTAGATGATAATGAGAATGGGTTTGGAAGGTGCTATCTAAGGAGCTTTGGTGAATTTCTGCAGTGCATCTTGTACCTGGTACATACTGCTGCTACTGAACATCAGTCATGGAGGGAGTGGATGTTTGTGGATATGAGGCCAATCAAGTGGGTTGTTTTGCCCTGGAAAGTTTCAAGCTTCTTGAGTTTTGTTGGAGCGGCACCCATCCAGGCAAGTGGGGAGTATTCCATTACATTTCTGACTTGTGCCTTGTAAATGGTGGACAGTTTTTGTAGAGTCAGGAGATGAGTTACTCGCTGTACTATTCCAAACCTCTGACCTCCTGTTGCAGCCTGTGGGATCGTGTTCAATAATGATCGAGATCGGTGAGTGATAGAAATAGCCTCTTTATTGAGTATACGTAGTAGCACAGTTTGAGGCAGTGATGGAATCCAAAGTATAGTTTTACAGTAGCGTCTTTATACACAGTTTTTACATACGTTATGGTGGCTCATAGTTGTATCTGTTGGCTGTTACTCCTGATGGGATTAGAATGTCTGTGTTGGTCTGAGCTTGCATAATTAAGAGATATGAGTCCTTTTGTCTTTAAAGTTAATAATGTTAGTAGAAATACTAGACCTACATGATCTAAGTAAGTGAGAAATTATACATGTACTAAATAAAAGTGCAAAGGATATTAAATTGATCTCCTGCAGCTGGATCATGTGGTTTCATTTACTGTTGCCAGGCTTTGACAGTTCCTACACTTTCATTCATGACATTTCACGGAAGCACTGTTTTGATAGTAAGTTTCTTAAAGGGGGTAGAGGCCCTACTTAATATGTATTTAAAAAATATAAATCCATACAATAGTACAAGATGGTAGTCGTAATAAAAGTTAGAAATAGGAGTTATAGTGTTATTGAATAGGCAGTGTATAAGAGAATTTCAAAGAGATAAAAAACAGCAGACTGTAGGGACATACTGGTGAAGGAAACTGTTTGATGTCCTGCAGCTATTCAGGTCCTGAGAGATGGTTACTAAGGGCTAATTAATGTTATAATCTTTCCATGTTTCGAGTGAGTTACAGAGACATAATGGCTAGGATGGCATTGTTTTGAGTAGGTTACAGTATTAACACATATTCAGGGGTAACCTTTGATACAGAAACAGGTCTAAACACTGCTTGTATCATGAGGCCGATAAGAATTGAAAGGTGTAAAGAAACAGTAATGGGTTGGCAGCTAGGAAGGAATGTTTAATTTAGTTTATCTTGTAAAAGTAAAGTATACTACAAAAATGCAGTTTTCTGAATGAATGAATGGAAATGCGGTATAGTAAACATTGAGCACTTGTGAGTGAGTTAGTAAAGAGAATCATGATACGATATCTCACAAGCCACAGTATTTATTTGGCTGGTTCAATTCAACTTACAGCTAAAAGTTATCACCAGGATAAAGATAGTAGGGAATTCAGTGATGGTAGCGCCACTGAGTGCCAAGAAATAATGGTTAGATTCTTTCTTATTGGAAATGGCTATTGCCTTGCAGTTGTGTGGTACAAATATTACTTGCCACTTTTTAGCTTGGCTTTTGTCCAGGTCAATCTGCATTTGGAAATGGACTGCTTCAGTATCTGAGGAAACACAAATGGTGCTGATCATTGTGTAATCATTGGCAAATATCCTTACTTCTGGCCTTATGATGGAAGTAAGATCATTTAAGAAGCAGCTGAAAATGTTTAGGCCTAGGATACAATCCTGAGGAACTCCCGCAGAGATGTCCTGGAGCTGAGACGACTGACCCCAACAATTATCTTCCTTTGTGCCAGGCATGACTTCAACAAGTGGAGAGTTTACCCCTATTTTCTCTGAAGCACAGCTCTCCATATCCTTCCCTCAGACGAAGAAATTAAAGCATCCTCAGTAGTGGGATTCTCCACCATTGCTGGCTCTCCTCAAGTGCCCAGAGCTATAGACTGCACCCACATTGCATTCAGAGCACTGCATCACCAACCTGCAGGGTTCATCAACAGAAATTTTCTATTCTCTCAATGTAGAACTTAGATATGATCATTAGTACCTGACTTTGGAAATGGGCACTAGATATCCTGGGGGCTGCCTTGATGTGCACATGCTGGAGAGCTTACAGATTCCTGACTCCTTCCAATGTACTCAAGCCTTTCAAAGAAACATACCTTGACTTTGCCAGAACTATCGCTTCTTTGAAAGTAGCCTATTACTCAACTACCATTTTTCCTGGCAACCTTTGACATCAATTTATTTATGACCCTATTGAAATTGACTTTCCAGCAATTAATTATTCTTATACTGGATTTTTCATCATCCTTTTCAATATTCACTCTATAGATAAATGTTTATCTATTACTGTTGATTATTATTGTTGATATTGTTGTTCCATTTACCCGTACCTACTATGAAAATGTTGCCAAATATTCCCACCAATTATGTGGTTCAATTCTTCCCTCATCTCTTTGAAATTAGCCTTTTAAAAGTTAGAACTTTGGTATTAGTTCTAGATCATGTTAAACTTGATTATGCTGTGGTCACTGTTCCCCAGGATTACTACCAGTTTTATTTGCTGTACATTGTCTAAGACAGTTATGAACATGCAGTCAAGATGAAGACGATGGTTTCCCTTGAGTACTTAGCCATAACGCAGTGAAGAATTATATCCATCAATTCTGACAGGTTTTCCCAATATATATCGTTGATTAAAGCCTACTAATATAACTTTCCTATTTCTGCGCACCCTTTTTATCTCTTCATAAGTTTCCTTCTCTGTGATGGTCTGTGGCAAACTCCTAGTGGTCATTTAGATAAATCCATATTAGAGGTCTCTAAATAGAATAGTTCTTTCTTTAGCTGATCCATTGCTACAATATCAATTTCAGTAGCTCTCAACCATCTTTAATACATCTGATTGTACCACCTCCTTATCTATTGTTTCTCACAAATCTATATCCCTGAGTATTAAATTCCTTTCTATATTTTATCCATTTCCTAGTTTTCTGATAATCAGAACAAACAGAATCAATTATATAACAACTCAGTAAACATTACAATGAGGAATTAATATCTACTTAATCTGAGTTTGCTGATCTTGTTAATGTACTGGCCCTGCATGTGTAGTGTTTTACAATTTACAATGCTCACCGTCAATTTATTGTTCCAATTTTCCCCATATCACTATCTTAAGTCCAACTTCTCAAATTACCACTAGTCGCAGTTGCTTTCTTTCTTCAAGTAGAAATTTTTTGGTTGCATACTCAAAAGATACTGACACAACTGTTGGGACTATGGATTGAAGAGCACGAAATACACATAAATTGAATAAGCAAGTGCAACACTGTATTTTCCCATTGATGAGGCAGCAGAACAAAGAACAAAAAGCTCAACAGAAAATGTTTCATCTCATGAGAGCTAAAGGTGGAAAGTTTCAGTTTCTGCATTGACTTGCCATCCAGCAACCACTGCCAGGAAATGTATGTTGTTGGATATTAAAACTGTAAAAACTTGTGGGTTGTGATCCAAGAGGACTATTGGGATTTGTATACATCAGAGTGTTACAGTACAGCCAACCAACAGCATTTGCAAATGGAATGCTATTTCAAAGGGAATGGAATATAAAAGTAGGGAGGTTTTGCTAAAACTATACAAGGCACTAGCCAGGCCACAGCTAGAATATTGTGGTCAATTTTGAGCTCCTTTTTTGAGAAAAGATAGATTGGCATTAGAGAAAGTTCAGAGAAGGTTCTCTAGCTTGATGCCAGGTATGGAGGGACAGACTTATTAGGAAAATTTGAGTAGGTTGGGCCTGTGTTGTTTGGAATTCAGAAGTATGAGAAGCAACCTTATTGAAAAATACAGGATTCTTAGAGGACTTGACTAGGTAGATGTAAAAAGTCTGTTTCTCCTTGTGGGCGAGTGTACTACCAGAGGGTATAATGTCAGAATAAACTGTCACATACTTATGACAGAGATAAGGAGGATTAATTTTTCTGCCAGGAAGTAGTGAATCCATGGAATTCTTTATCACAGAGGGTTGTTTGGTATATTCAAGGCTAAGATAGATATATGTTTAATCCAGGGGTTCCAGGAAAAAGGCAGGAAAGTTGAGTTGAGGATTATCAGATCAACCATGATATCAGTGAACCGGTGAAGCATACTTGATGGACTGAATGGCCTACTTCTGCTCTTATGATCTTTTGGTCTTATGTGAAGCCAGCAGGAAGGCATTTAATTAGGCAGTAGATACCATCACTATTGATCACTGTTGGGGAAGAATCCCTGGCACAATCCAAGAGCCATAATATCTTCTCTTAACCCCTTATGCAATGCGACAAATCTATTTCTTTTTTAATTAAGATACCTTTCTCTTCAGCATGGGCCCCAGTTGTGCTATCTGCTGATTGGTGTGCTTCATCTTCAGAATATCAAACAATGCTAATACAGCATGGCTTATGCCAGAGAAGCAGGAACATAAAGTATAGGAATGCAGGATTTTTGGATTGCCCTCTAATATCATTACCTTGGTATAGGATAATCAAAGGTTATCACTGCTTGTAATAATGACTAGAAAATCAGGTCCCTACAGTTTTCTGATGGGTCTTTTTTTTTCTGAAATGACTGCAGAGCCCAGAGGAATTTCATGGCAGAAATTAGGAATGAATTACATTCTCCCTTTGAAAAATCATGACTCACGTTGTGAGTAAAATTCTGCAAACATTGGTTCTCCTCCAAATAGCTCATGACCACTCACTACTCAAAATTATAAATGCAAAATGGAGGGAAGAGAAGTGGAAAGAGAAGGTTTCAGATATTAATATGCAAATGTATTAATGAAAAATCCTCATGGAGATGTGTTTTAAAAATTAGGATGGTGGTATTAATATTGAGGGTCTTAGTCCCTATTTTTGTTCAGCACTGTTTACACAGTCAATTGCTACTAAGATGAACTATAGCATCAAACTGAATCTGGACTTGTTTATGTACTGCAAAGAATGAAAATGTAGCCTAACAATAAAACAAAGACCAAGTCATTTTTGTGTCCATCTATCACTTTCTTTTATCCCAACATACTTACAGATCAGCCAGAAGTTCCACAATTGAATGAACAACATCAGTATTCCTTTTTCTGGTCTCTATTTAATGAAACACTCTAAACATCTGATACAACAAAGACCACTGGGACTGCAAAACTAGGATTGCATATCTTTCCCAAGTTAAACAATACTTCAAGGCTAATAAATGTGGGCATCAATCAGAAAGCAGTCTTCTGACAGAAGGTACTGTGAGACCTCTTTGTAAAATTCTTCAATGCGTATGTGTGCAAGAGATTGCAAGTTTACTTTCGTAGCACCTAAAGTTAAAATCTCACCACTCACCTTGTGATTCTAGATATAAGTCCACTGGAACTACCATTATGATAAATCATTGATCATTTTCATTAATGTACTTCAAATGCTCACAATTTTTAGTAACATTGTTAAATATGAGACAAATGCTTATGTTCATTCCAAGACTCTTCTGATACAATTTATAAAATGGAGAAACTGTGTGAAATATTCTTTTGTTATGTTATTCAAGTCAGGAGTTGAAGTAAATTTAAAACCAAAAAACAGGATTTCAATGAGCAAATATTGATATAAAATGCAATCCTGTAGATTATATTATCCCCAGAGTAATAAATAGTTTAAGGTTTTGGAGTCGAGAATTTGTGAAGTCTAATGGTTTCCATGATAAAAATATTTATACCACTGTGGAGTAAAATATTGAGCTGTACTTTATTACTCAATCATCTCTAACTGGTACAATTTATTGAACAATTGTAACCAGGATACTTTGCTAATCCACGTACAATCGCTTGCACATGCTCAATACATAGTTCAAAAATATTAATAGTCTGCTATTTTATGTTTATGCATTCTGCTTTCTACCTCTGTAGCTTATTAAAATTGAAAATGTTTACCAAATAGAGATTGGGAGATTTCAGTTACCAGCAGTCAGATATAACATTTTACGGCAATACATTTCCTTGTGGTAATCTGCAGATTGATGAGTGGTCAGGGAAGTAAAAGTATTACCTTTGTAATAAATTAGTAAAACTTTTAGGTAGATATCTCCGTATATTTTCAAACATTTAATCACTGTTATTGAAATTTTCAAGGTGGCAAACAAGATTTTCTGGAATAAGCATTAGACATTCTCCTGTCAAGTTTGCATTCTGTTAATTAAATCAACTCAGAAAATCTCCACAAAAACATTAACAATATGAATATGTTTAAGGACCAGATATTTCCCTATACATTAATTCACACCCAAAGAGGAGCAAAATATTCAGTACCAATCCAATGTGTGCCGAAATAAGCAGCAGATTCGTCTCAACTCTCTTGTGCTTACAGAATTGATAGTTTATTAATTCCACTCCTGTGAAATGAAAGCAGTATTGAACAGCTTCACAGTATCTATTCAGTTTGCTTCAAAGTGGCACTCATTTTGTGTGCTGTTTATAAATGGCTGTTGCTCTATTCCACTTACATGTTTGAACTTGAAAAATCCCTCAGATGTTGTACAATTATTTCATGATTCACAATTATCAGATCAAAAGTGACTATAATAGGTGGCCATTTGATAAACTGACGGTGGGGTCTCTATTATTGGTCATAATGGAAGGGACAGCAACACAAATTAAATTGATTATATTTGCATTCCGGATTTTAGTGTTGCACAGATAATTAAGCAAAGCCTTTGGCATCGAAATAAAAGCAACTACATGAAAAACAGCAAAAGAAGTAGCTCTGTCAACCAAAAAAGCAGACAAGATGCAAATAATGAAATAATCTGCAATATGGCAATATGCTGAAAGGCTATGTCCAGTAAAACTGTCCTGATGAAGGCAAATCATGAGGAATCAAAATTCCATATTAATCTGAAGCTTAACAGGAAAATTGGGCAGATTCTTCCCATATTTTGGCTAAATGTCAATTTGGGGAGTTTCATGAAGCACTTCCCTCTATGAGCCTTTCTTATGAATCTTCTGCTGCTCAACTCAGCGTGTGCTCAGAAAAAGTTTGCTGGTGTCAGGACTGTCCATCATTCATGGTACGAACATATTTAAACACCGGCTGCACACCATTCCAAACTCCGCAATGCAGGAACAATCATTCCAAGTGTGTTGCTTGACTGCAAGTCAAAAGGAAAGATTTCAGAAAGGGATGTCGGTACCCAATTCTCGGACTCAGACCTGGAAGTCCGAGCGGATGGTATAGTGGAGAGGAGGGTCACCCATTTTCCTCAGGACCACAAACAGTTTCCACAGTGAAAAGCATTATGTAACAATTCAGCAGGAAGGTCAATGACCTGATGAGTGCTCCACAAGCATAAGTGCCACCATCTTCTCTCTCTGCTACCCCACTCTCACTCGTACTCTGCCACTCCCACAAAGGCTCATGGTCTATCATTCTCCCTATTGTATACAGAATCTTCCCTCAATGTCTCTCTCCTACTCCATCCTCCCAAAATACTAAGCCTTGATGCCCTCTGCACTTCCTACTCACTCATTTGAGACACCACACCACCTTTATGGCTTCTGCACCACCACTGTTGTTGTTGTCATCACCATAACCTTACCAGATTCTAGGCCTCTCTCTTATTAGAGAGAGATGAATGGTGGTGATTTAACCTGAGGGCCACCATACCTCATGCCAGAGGAATGGTTGAGAAAGAGAGTCCTTCATGGTAGCCTCAGCTGGTGAAGGGAATTGAACACAAGCTGTTGACATCACACTGCTTCGCAAGCTAGCCAACTGAGCTAAACCCACCACCACACCACCACTACCAGCACTTCAACACACTTCCATCATACTCACTCCCTCCCTTTATCTCATTACAAGTGTAAATGTCTGACTGCCAAAAAAGATGCCTCCACAGCACCCCAACTGACTTATCTGTAATCCCCCGACTGAATGCACTTGACCTTAGGATGAAACACGACCAAACCCCTTGTCTGAGATGGGACAATGTCCTTGATTGTGTATGGTGAGACCCGCCGCCTGACTTTAATCCCTTACCTTGACTAAGAGTCACTCCTCTTAGACTTACAAACATGGCATTGTGGTCAAAGTACATGCAATGTGTTTGCCATGTAAGCTGCTGGCGCATGCTATTCACGTGACGTTGACATATCACAATGCTGCACAGCAACATGTCCACCTCTTTGACAGTTCAGTGATGACAACCATGGCAAGCTGCCTGGCTTTCAGCTGTGCTAAAAGTGTCCATCTACACATAAATTGAATACTAAGAAAGCAAACTAAGAGTCCTGAGATACATCCTGATCCTATATATGAGAAGATTGGTGCTTCTCCTAGAGTACAAAGTGACCTGGCAGCAATTTTGCAATGTAAGGTGTTGGTGAGCTTCAAAATGCGGTATTGAGGTACTGAACTGTATTATAACTTAGCCTAAGATGTGTCAAGATGATGTGGTGTGGCTGGTGCATGTCCAATGCTAACCTCTTTGGAAGGAGGGGGAGGATGTCACTGTCCATGGTATGTGCCCTGAGGCATTGAGAAACTCTCACCAAGGTGGAAGCTCAGAGAAAGAGCCAGAAAACTGCAGTCCCCAGGTTGCAGTTCTCATTTTGAAGTTGGACACTGGTACCATTTAGTTTCTCAGCAGTACCTATGAGAATAGCAACCTGCATAGAAATAAACCAAATTAGCTAATAACGAGTTGTTAATGCATGAAAATAGGAACCTTGACACTTACTTGCGAGATTCTCATCTAGCCATTGAAATCTTAAGAGGAAATCAGACTTACCTTTCACGACTTGGAGAAACTCATTTTTCATTCTCAGTGAATACATACAACTCTCTCATTATTGGCTACGCCGTTCAGATACTGGGAAAATTTGTCTACTTTATTTAATTTCAATGAGATAAATATACTTCTGTTTTTGATATTTCAGTTAGTTACATGAAGAGGAATCATAATAACAAACAGGTAATTTATTTTAATCTGAGTGGGAAAAAATAATACATTGTTTCTGAGACTGTACAGTGTTTCCATTTAAAATAAATCATTAATAATCTATCCAACTAACCCTGATTATTCTGAGATACCGTTCATCATCAGTGTAATCTTGTAAAAAGTGGTTTGGAATGTTTCTCTCAGGAGTTATCATTTATAAAATGTATACATTAATAATTCAAAGAGAAGTGTTGGTTTTAAATAATATGAAGCAAAAGGAGGCAACATGCTACATGAGGAACATCAGACATAGGTTTAGTGGTTAGGACTCAAATTTAAACTTACCTAAATAATCACTTTGTAGTATACTAAATCGGGTTTTAATTAATACAATAAAAATAGACCAAATTTTGCTCATTATGTTCCAAGTCAAACGCAAAGAATGAGGTATATGAAACTTTTCAAATTATCAACTTTAACAATCTCCTGATTCAACGACATCATTTTCACAGCTTGCCAAGCTTTGCCTCAATTGTGTGAAGCAACCAAATTAGATGAATCAATTCATGTTGTAAATACGTTTACAGGTTGCAGACCAATTGTATTTATCATCCAGTTGTATCTTGTAGGTATCCCTCTTTTACAAATAGAGCCCCTTGAAATCAATACAAGCCAACATGTAAACACCAGTAAAAACCAAAAGAACTGCGGATGCTGTAAATCAGGAACAAAAACAAAGTTGCTGGAAAAGCTCAGCAGGTCTGGCAGCATCTGTGAAGGAGAAAACAGAGTTAACGTTTCGGGTCCAGTGATCCTTCCTCAGAACTGATAGTGGCTGGGAAAACGTCAGTTTATATGCAGAAAATAGGGAGGTGGGTGGGGTAGGGAGTAAACGATAGGATAGAGCCCAAAGAGAGAGAAAGACAGTTGGACAGACAAAGGAGTTGCTAACGATCAGGCTGGGAGGGTGAATAGTTGTTAATGTGTATGTAAGCACCAGTGTTGAAATCACTTTCAATGTTCTCACCATTTACTTCAGAAACCTTAAGAAGATCCTAAATGTAATTATCTCCCACTGCAGTTTCTCAGGCTGGATATTAGAGGTCCTTGGAGACTTAACAGAGAATCTGTGAAATAACCAAACAGAATGGGAATGAATGGCAGCTGGATCTGGCACAGTGTGACCTAGGATCCAGTAGTAGAGTGCAGATGGCACATGTACAGTGCGAGTTAGTTGTTTCACCTGAGAAGAAAGTGTATAAAGAGGAATGCACAGCAGGAAGAAGCACCAGGTAAAACAACGGATATCAAGGTTGATGGTGAATACCAAATAAGGTCAGCCTTGTTAGAGGTGCCAAAATATAAGTTCCCCCAAGTACAATAAATAACATACAACTTTGTAATTTAAATGCAGGTTTCCTTGATAACTGATCCATTGGAAAAGAAATTTTCAGACAAATGCTTTTGCTCCCATATAATGGGGATAAACAATCAGCTCTTCTATTTTCAACACTGGCTCTTCTACATGTTTTAAGTCCAGATTTATAACGTTCTGAATACAGATTTAAGTTGGCGCCTCCTACAACAATGGATTTTTTTCAGTCCCTCTATGAATATCAGTTCATGCAAAGTAAAATGTCAAAATGTTAGCAGAGCTAATAATTAAAAGGGTTGAACAAATCCACACTGAGAGAATTCCTTTCCCCAAGTCTCTATTCAGTGCAAAAAAGTGATGCATTGTGGGGTGTGACATCCAAAGGCACTTCATCCAAATAATCATTCTGCATAAGTGAGGATAAATAGCAGCTTCCAACATGCTATTTGACTTATGTGGGAGGGACAACAAATCAGACTCATTTCTGTTCTTTCTGACATTCCCACACATACATTTTACAATAGAAGTTACTCAGTAGCAACCAGAAGCATAATGTTTCTCTGATCTTTCTCCCACTAACCAGGGAGACTGAGAAATTACAGCAGCCTCCATCATTACCTCAGTCACAACTATTTAATTTAGCAAAGACCATTGATCAAATCATGTCTGATCTATACGTCTCCATTTCACATTAGACATGAGAACATATCAGCAAAGAACTGAGCAGAATGACAACACAGGACTACTTACATGCCAAGCAGCGCAAGCAGATGTAATAAATGGAGCTAAGCAATCCCACAACCAACAATTCAGATCTACGCTCTGCAGTCCACCCATATCCAGTCACGAATGATAGTGAACACTGAAACAACTCACTGGAGGAGAAACTTTCACAAACATCCCCATCCTAAATAATCGGAGAGCCCAGCACATCAGTGCAATTAACATGTTTGAGGTATTTTAATCCTTCTTGAGCCAAAAGTGAAAAGTGGACAATCCATCTTGGCCTCTTCTTGAGATCCCCAGCATCACAGATGCCAACCCTCATTCAACTTGATTCAATCCATGTGATATCAAAAAATGCCTGATGCACTGGATGTTGCAA
Organism: Rhincodon typus; assembly: GCF_021869965.1. Lineage (NCBI taxonomy): Eukaryota > Metazoa > Chordata > Chondrichthyes > Orectolobiformes > Rhincodontidae > Rhincodon > Rhincodon typus. The sequence continues at coordinate 38,965,565 of NC_063347.1, forward strand.
AAACTATTGGCCCTGATGCCATTCCAGCAATAATTGAAGACATGAATCTGCCATGACCTGAACCAAGCAGTTATGACATTGGCATCTAACTAGAAAGTTGCCCAGGTATGGCCTGTCCAATAAAAGAAAATAAATCCAACTCAGCGCTTCATCAATCAACTCTCAATCATCAGCGAAGTGATGGAAGAGGTCACCAACAGTACTATCAAGTGAACTTGCTCAACAATAACCTCATTAATGACATGCATTTTGGGTTCCACTGGGCACACTCAGTGCCTGGCCTCATTATAGCTTCGGTCCAAACATGGACAAATGATCTGAACTCACAATGTGAAGTGAGAGTGACTTCCCTTGATAGCACATGATTAAGATTACCATCAAGGACCCCTCACAAAACTGAAGTCAATGCATATGAAGAGTGAAATCTCCACTGGTTGGACTCATATTTCACACAAATAAAGATTGCTCTGGCTGTCGGAGGTCTGTTACCTCAGCAACAAGGTATTACCATAGAAAATCCTCAGGGAAGTGTCCTAGCCCCAATCATCTTCAGCTGTTTCATGAATGCGTCCCTCTCCATCAATAAGATGAGAGGTGAGTATGTTTGTTATTGATTGCGCAATGTTCAACATCACTCACAACTCCTCAGAAACTGAAGCAGTCCATGCCCACATGCAGCAAAACATTCAGACTTGAGCTGTTAAACGGCAAAGAATATTTACACCTTACATGTACCAGACATTGACCATTTCCAAAACTAAACAATCCAGCCACCACCCCTTAACATTCAATGGCATTACCATCATTTCAACTCCCGCTGTCAACATTGTGAATGGTACCTTTAACCAGAAATTGTACTGGAGCAGCTATGTAAATACTGTGGCTACAATAGCAGGACTGAAGCTGGGAACTTTGCATGAGGAATTTATCTCCTGATTTCTCAAAGTCTGTCCTCCATCTGCAAGGTACAAATTGAGAGTGTGATGAAGTCCTCCCCACTTGCCTGTTTGGCTGCAACTCAAACAACACTCCAGAAGCTTGACACCATTAGAGACAAAGCATGCTGCTTGATTGGCATTGCATCTAACATCTTCAGAATTCACTCCTTCCACCAGAGACAAAATGGTAACAGCTGTACCATCAACTAGATGCACCACTACAACTCACTAAGGCTCGTGTGATAGCAACTTCAAAACCCATGAACGCTACCACCTGCAAGACCAAGGACAAGGGAACATCACCTTCCCTTCCCAGCCATACATAATCCTGACATGGAATTATATCTCTGATTTCTGAAGAAGGGTCTAGGCCCGAAACGTCAGCCTTCCTGCTCCTCTGATGCTTCTTGGCCTGCTGTGTTCATCCAGCTCTACACCTTGTTATCTCAGATTCTCCAGCATCTGCAGTTCCTATTATCTCTGAAACAATTTTAACCCCACTGCAAAGCCTCTTCTAAGGATGCCTACCCTGAAGAAGTTACCCTCCTCCCTCCAGAAAAACCTCTGTGGATCTCTCTCCCATTGCAACTCTCTTGTAATCTCTTCAGCCATTTCTGAAGAAGGGTCTAGGCCTGAAACGTCAGTCTTCCTGCTCCTCTGATGCTGCTTGGCCTGCTGTGTTCATCCAGCTCTACACCTTGTTATCTCAGATCCTCCAGCATCTGCAGTTCCTACTATCTCTGATGGAATTATATCACTGTTTCTTAACTGTTACTTGGTGAAAATGTTGGAATTCCAGCCCTACGAGCATTGCAGGTGAACCTACACTATGTGAAGTGCCAAGACTGAAGAAGGCAGCTCACCACCTCTCAAGTGCAATTAGGGATAGGCAATAAATGTTGGCCTGGCCAATGACACCCCTATCCCATGAAGAAACAAAAGACACATGAAATATTGTTATAAATTGGCTAGTTTACTGGCCCCAGCAATTTCCACCATCCCTGTCACTCAAGCTCAATGTCACTTTTTGCACCTTTCTTCAGTACTATCTTGATCTCTTTAAATGACTATGACAATTCCTCTGCACTTCTATGATTTATTGCTGACAGTGTATAAAGTACAGTTGGATAACAAAATTACATTGGCCCATTTTCACATTAATTACAGTAAAACATCAATCATTCATTGTCATCACTCCTCTGAAATTAGCAGCAGCATTTGGAATCCACACATGAACAGCTAACAATAATGTTTCTGTTGATGATTCTAAGTTTCTTCAATGCTGAAATATCTACAGATGGTAATCAAGTATATTTCATTGAACTGACTAGAATTTGCCCTTTAATACTATCACTACATGCCATAAAAAGTTATATTTTGCTGAATGAGGTGGAACTGGATTTTTAATAGATACGAAATTCATAATTATGACTGAAAACTCTGCCTGGTTCTGGAAACCCAATCTTATGTTTAAGGAATTCCAAATCTCTGCTGTAATCACAAAAAATCACACCTTTAAAGTATATTTTTGAATAAGTGTATGATATTTGAGCTTCTACTATAATTCCAAATGAATGTTCCAATCATTTATTTTTTTGTCTGTAAAATATCATTAAAGCTAAAGGATAATCTGTGTATTTTACTCTGCTTTTCTGTTTGTAAGAATACATAAATATGATTAACTGCTGATCCTATCTGATCACATCATTGTTGCTATAGGCCTAGATATACCCCAGACTTAGCAGGTGATTCAAACTAATGTGAGAAAAGAGAACTTTGATGCCATAGAGATCACAAAATTTCTGTTGTCAATTTTCTTTGGTGTTAATGGTAAATGCTTCTCTTGCCATAACTGTATACTGGATACTGGAACTGCAATCAACTAGGTGACTGCCAGTTTCAATAATAATTCAATGTGTTAGCCAAAAACTGACTTTTACAACTTTTCAATAAGCTATTTATGATCATCAGGAAATAAATTTTTGATATTTTAGTGATTTAATTACTGGAATTGTTTATGATACTTGCCAAATTGTATAAAAATATAAAACGGAGTGATAAAATCCTAATTTTATTAGCACACTCAAAAGCAGGTGACTGCTTTAGATACCTTTACTATCTTTAATGAGAACTGCAAAGTCAAAAATGAACATGATAGCATTCTTACCATTTCAATCATGTATACAATCTCCCAAAAACATACATCAAACATTAAACATTTGCAGCTACCTCTATCACACAATTCCATCTTCAATTGAAATTAAATTCATTTTAAATAAATCATTCTTCTATGCGTACAAATTGCTGCATTAAGAATTATTTTCTATGTAAACATTCAGATAGAACAAGCGACTGATACATGTTACAAGTTGTGTGAAATAGATCTAAATAGTAATGCATAAACAAATACATACTTGCTGAAGTGTGTGAAATTTTAATTTCTATCAACTACTTTCGCATTTTGTTGAATATATATATTTATAAAAAATGAAAAAAGTTAAGCCAAAAAACCATTAAACCATAACTTGAGCAAATGACAACATGAAAGGTATGTATCCTGCAAAGTAGTTTACAATATTAAAGCAGAAATTAAAACAGTATTGTCACCTCCATAGGGGTTTTCAGGACATATTGCAGCCAAGTACACTCATTCCTAAATATCTTCAATTGTGTTTACAGTAATTTGAAGTAACATTGTAAACTTATTTTCATTTTCCTCATCAATTTTTTCTTCTCCCTCAATGATCTCATTACTCACTTGCTTACTTCCATGGTTACTCTTCAGCACCTTGCTCAACAGTCTGTTAATTATGCTAAACTCCAATAGCATCAGCAGAGTATTTAGCATAGGGTGTAACACAGCTGAATCCAAATATGTCACCATTTCATGTCTGCATATGCATTCAATTTCGAGTAAGGATAGAACCTTCACTGATATTTCCCTCCTGAGCTCATGCATCATAATCCATTGTCACCAAGAATCAATTTACTCAGCAAAGAGTGCAAAGTGGGAATCAATCTGGAGACCTCTGCTGTGCGTGAGGCAGTTTAACACTTTAAAATAGTTTCACCAAGTTAATGTGATACTGTCATTCAACATAAAAATATTTGTGTCTCGAAATAACTTTAAATTTGTGGTTCATTTCATCGGTCGGAGAAAGAATTATCTTTTGGTGGCAGTCGCACCAGTTATTTATACATTTTAGGAGAATATAAGTCATTGGCCAAAATGCAACAGTTAACCAAGCAGAGAATTCCGTGGATACAGATGTCCTCTTTATTCATTTAATTAATTCTCGTTGCAAGTAATTGAAATTCCTGGTATTCCTGAATTAAAATATAAAGTTGTGAAGGTAAAGCATTGATAAATATTTTACCTTGCTTCTTAACGTAGGAGACAGAGATGCAAACAATATTCAATTGACGTCATAGCAGTGTCTGCTGCTAGTTTCTTTTTTCTATTTAGAATCAAATTCAAGATAAACAAAATGTGATTTGAAAATTTGAATTCACTATGCCTTAGGAATTTTCTAAAAGTGCTAATTAAGTATAAGTTGATGCCTTGTTCTAGTTTATTGATATTCTTAGGTATATCCAGGCAATCTCAATATTATATGGAGGTTGTGAAAAGTTGGAGGAGAAGTATGTCTTTCAACGGATTCCTGATGTCAAGCTTATTGTCATGAGCAGAGAATTTTCTTCCTCTAATCATGTAGGGCTAAAGAGGTTTATTAATCAACTCAATATTTCAATAATTGTGCTTGCAATTTATTATTTGAATTCCTCAGTTCTCAAATATTTCTTTTCAGAGTTATTCTATTTTCACAAGTAGCTTGTATATGAAGTCTAAAACAATGTATGAAGTATTTTAGAATCGTGTAAGCTGAAAACATCTAATCTGATTCCAAAATATCAGAGAATATTAACAGCTATTTCTAGCAGACTTTACAGGATGTCAATCACTGCGATTAGGAAAAGAACATTTATACTGAGTCACAGTGACAGCATTGTAAAATGCCTTCTAGCTTTCATTTGACAATAGGAAATTGCAAATAACTGAGTTAGTATACAAAGCCAGTATTCTATTATATGCAATGGTTTCAACAGTTGCAAGTGCCCATAGTTCTATGGAGTTTTAAAGTTCCCTGCTATAGGACTAAGGCACTAACACTTCTCAAAGCTATCTGCACTTTCTCCAAATTCTAGTAAATTGGAATACAATAAGATTAACAATTGACTATTTTCATCTGAAATGACAGCACATTATAGATAAATTAAGCAGATAAAATGTTGCAACTGTACAAAAGATTATTCATCATCAGTAGGAGAAAGTCAATTCAATGTTACACACAGGGGCCATTTATCAGAATAATAACCTATTTCCAGATTCTAACTAACATTTGGGGAAAGCTGTCTTGCATCCTGATGTAGTTACACATCCAGAATAATTTTATTCTACAGCCAACATTTCAGATACCTCCATTGCTGCTCCTGAGTACAACCTGACCCACCTGCAGGACAGACCCACTGGAGTTGCCAGGAAGCAGTAGACTGTCAGGTAGGAATTTCCCTCAGAGTCCACAACATTGACAGTCAACTTCATAGTGTCTCATGATAAAAGGTCAATCATGGGCAAAAAAACCCTACCGATTATTACCTGTCACCGCCAACACTACCTCCCTGCCCCCCCAATAAATGAATGAATCAAAAATTCTCTACGTTGATCAAAATTTGGAGGAAGCTGCATGCAATAAGGGCTCAGAATGGTCATCAGAATCTCATGAACTACAGTGGCTCAGTAGTACCACTGCTAACCAAGCTGCCACAGCCCTGAAGACATGGCTGACAGATCCACCTGCAACGATTCCTGAGAGATCCAGCACAAGAGAAAAACCCATCTAACGTTGTGCTCACCATTCTATCTAATGGACATGCATCTATCCATGATAGTAGGAGGGACCACTGCAGAGTCCTTATGGAGATTAAGTCAAGTCTTCAAACTAAGGATATTCTTTGTCACATTATGTAGCTCTAGCAATGTGCTAAATAGGGTACATACAGAACAATCTAGTGTATCAAAGTAGGCATCGATGAAACAATGCCAAACAGTAACAATGACACTACTATTTGTTACATTGGTCCAGCGGATCCTTCTTGCTAGCATGACTGTCAAAACAGGATACCAATACTGATACAATGAGGTGTCTAAAAAAACCTGTCAGGAACAGTAATAGGTAGAGTCAAATGTGCTGCAAACCTGCTGAATCTACAACACAGAACCATCTGTGGAAACAGCATGCTACAAACAGACGTAATTGATCCCCAACCAATCGATGTGATAAAATCTCTGCACCCCTGCTACGTCCAATCACAATGGTGGTGGATAATGACACAGCCGAAGGGACTAAAAGGCTCTGTGATGAACCTCCTCATCCTCTATGATGTGAGAATACACCATATCACTGCAAAAGACAAGCATGAAGCTTTTGCAACCATCTTCAGCCAGGAGCAGTCTTAAGTGGATGATCCACCTTGGCCTCCATCTCTCCACAAAAATGCCAGTCTTTGGCTAATTGAATTCATGGCACTCAAAGTCAAGAATGACGGAGTGCAAGCTCTATGAGTCCCGACAGCTGTCACACTTTACATCCAAAACCAGACACTCTCTAGCCAAGCTGTTCCACTGCAGCAAAAACATTGGCAACTGCCTGAAAAAAAATGGAAAATTGCCCAAATGTGTCCTGTCCATAAAACGCAGGAAAAATCTAATCCAATCAATTATTATTCTACAGGTCTATTCACAATCATCAGCAAAGTGTTGGAAGGTGTCATCAACGGTGCTATCCAATAAAAACTACTTACCAATACTCAGTTTTGGTTCCACATGCACTATTTGTCTCTGGATCTCATTTCAGCCTTTCTCCAAATACGGACACAGGAGCTGATTCTGGAGGTGAAATATGAATGACTTCCCTTGACAGTAATGGAATATTTGGAAGAGTATGACATCAACAAGCCTAGCAACATTCAAATTAGGAAGTTCAAGGTGAAATCTCTCCACTAGTAAACTCATACTTCATACAAGGGAAGATAATTGCAGTTACTGAAGGTCAATTATTCTGTGATATGAGTTCTCGGGATAATATCCTAGCACTAGCCTTCTTCAGCTGCTTGATCAATGATGAATGCTTCCTTTCGTCATAAGGTTGGAAGCTGTGATGTTTGCTGATGACTATACAGTATTTAATCCCATTCACAACTCCTGGGATAATGAAACAATCTATGTTTGCACAGACCAGCTTCTAGAAAATATTTAGACTTGGGATTATAAATGGCAAGATAATTTACAACATATAAGTGCCAACTAGTGACCATTTCCAAATAGGGAGAATCTAAGTATTTCCTCTTGGTGTTCAAAGACATTGCCGTTATTGAACCCAACACCTTCAATACCTTGAGGATTAGCTGCATCACCAGCATAAATATTGTGAAGCTGCCACTAAACACAAGAATGTTGATGTCCTCTAAGACAAAGTAGTTTGTTGAGTAGCACCCCATCTATAATCTTAAATATTCACTCCTTCCACCACAAGATGCAATGTAATTTCTCATCAAGGCATTTTTGCTTAACATTTTCCAAACCACTAATCCCTACCACTAGAGAAACAAGGGTAGCAGTCACATGGGAACACCCACACCAAAAAGTTCCCTTCCAAGTCACGTTCAATCCTAACCTGGGAATATACTGCCATTCCTTCACAGTTGCTGGGTCAAAATTCAGGAATTCTCTTCCTACTCAACGCAGTTTGTCTACCTACACCACATGGACTGGAGTGGTTCAAGAAGGCAGCTGAGTGCCACCTTCTCAAGGGCATAAAGGATGGCCAATAATTCTGGCCTTGTCAACAACACCACATCCCATGAATGAATTAATGTGGACAGACCTTTTGACTTCAGGTTGAACTGGTTTTCTTCTCATAAAATTGACCTTCAATCACATAACACAAAATTAAAGGAATATTTGAGAAACTGTTGTACAGATTTTACAAAATATTGTGGAAGAAAAAATTCCTTAGTGAAAATATGTTTTCTTATACAGTAGTACATGTAAATCCCATCTTCTGGAGTGGCATCTTCAAGGCTTCAAATTATCTATTGATGGTTTATTGAAGATTAATGAAGTTTGCCTCGATATAAGGAGAACAAAACATAGGAAAAATAGTTATTATTTCTGTGTAATCTAGAACATTCAATACAGATGTTACCGAATCTATAACATTCAGTACTGGGAAATACTTTGCAATACACTCTGCTTGTTTTACAACAGATGTACGGTGTTTAAGCTGAAATCCCTGGTGTGTCAATCCTCAGGCAGTGGTAGGATTGCCAGTGTAGCATCATTGTTTCGGATCTGTCCCAGGCACCATTACTGCACAGCTGCAGCATTTGACAGAGATTTTTGGCATAGGTGGAATTGCTCTGACCGCTACATATGTTGCAATGGGCTTGAAGGGCTAATCTGTAAAACATTGAAAAGGAAAGAGAATAAAAGTGAGAGTAAGCATTTGGACTGATCTTTGAATGGACTAATTGTTAACTTCTTAAGCATAGACAAATGAGCAGGTCTTCACTATAATAACTAAGCTCCCAATGGGGACATTGCCTAACCAGCAGAGAAAGCATGGAAAGGGTATAATTTGAATCAGTGGCAGTATACCTACTCTTGTCCCCACTCTGAGTTTCTCACAGCAGGTTCTGACACTTATATTGTACTGAATTTGTGTGGGCTACTTGACACAGTTTGATAAAACAAAACTAGTTCATTAATAAATAGAAAGCAAGTTTTCACTTCGCTACAGTCTAGGCAACATGCCATGTTGGAAACTGTCTCAATAATATGCATAATTATGCCTGTTTCAGCAGGCTTTGCTCCATACACAATTAAACAAGACAGCTTAAGCTGCATAACTGTTACACAGATGATAAATAAAGATCCAGGATTATAGTTGCTTCTTTTCCTTGCAGCCAACAGCAAGGGAACCTAAACCAACAGCCACAGAACACCTGGCTAGCAAAACCTTATGCTGCTTCCCAGCAGCAGCAGTTAAAAAAAACATTGATGCTTCACTGACATTACATAGACCTACTTCAGAAGTTTTCAATGAAGTTCCACCAGCAGCAAAGCTTTAGATCGCAAGCCAACAAATCAGTCCCCTGCTGTGCCTCAAGCTCACCACCTGGCCAGTCTGGTCTTGACAAAAAATTCCAGAGCATTCAGGAATGAATTAAACATAAAACACTAGCAATCGTAGCAAGCTCTTTAAAAATATTCTGTAGCATTTTAACTATACCTATTGTAACACAGGACTACCTACAAAAAAAGTGTGTATACTGGTACTTAAAAATTAGCTCTTGAGAAAACAATGTTTAAGACTTGCAGCCTAGACTTCCTTTATTCAAGCCAAATAGCTCCTCAAAGTATTTTGGATCTAGATTCTTAACTATGGCAGCATAATAATGATAACCAACATTAGTGTTCACTTGTACCAAGGAAACCTGTTTCTGTGCTTTTTGATTCAGTCAGATTAGAAACGGAATAAATGCACTGTGCTTTAGTAAAGCAATTCACTGTTCAGATTCACAAGCCAAAGTGGCCATTTAACCTTTTACCTCAGGAATCTGTCCTTTCTGAGACTGTGAATCTCCATAAGATGTAGTAAATGAAAATGGATATTGACACCCAGGCAGGTGGCAGATGTGTTTGACAAACGTTTTGTGCATACAAGTTGAACTTGGCATCTGCTGAGATATGAACCTGTGACCAGAAATGTGATCAGTTTATAAGTACGACTCTGCCCATTTGTTGCATAGTCTCTGAAAACGTTTCTATTTTTGACAAAATATTAACCATTTCCTATTCTTGATTCCACCCAGATTCCAAATTTGCCACATTTTTGTTGTTTGATTTATCATTTTGACTTTGGTTTGTGAAACCTTACAATCTGTGAAGGTGACAATTCCATCACAGCCTCAGCAATGAACATGATCACCATTTATTGTTTTTTTCCTTTAATGAAAACACTTTAGATGCATTGTTTCTAAAGTACCTTTCACTCAGGGGATGTTATTTATATCGCTGGCTCAAGCAAAGAATAACAGAAATGGAAATTAGATAAGAACTATTTGACGTTAAAGAGTTGATCATTAAAAGATAGCAAATGACTTGCTCACTAAATGAAAATTATCCTTCTTCATGTTATTGTAATTGACTCATTGCCTTTTACTCGAAATAAAATAATCCTTTAGCCCAGCAAATCTGTCAATGGGAAATCAGTTTTCATTCCTTTATAAATTATTCAGTTGTTGCATTGAGTTGCTGTGTTTCATCTATAACGCTTGACTGTTATTCTCTCAAATGGTAGATTCTTTCATGTAATAGGCCTCTATTCTGGATGTAGAAAAGATATACTAAATTCAAGGTCGGCTAATCAGAGCCACCTTGATGACATTGACAACTTCAGCTTTTCCTTCACTCTCATGATTTCTGAAATTGAACAATTATTCATGTCCACGTAATCTGAAATTCCCCAAAGATTTTCTTGCAAACCTCCTAAACATCATCCTAAATAAACCATAAAGCTGCCCAAAAAGTAATATTATTTGCATCCTACCCCATAGCAAGTGCAATGGAATATGACTTGGGAAATGGGATTGTGAAAAAATTAGAATTTGCAAAAAATAGAACCTAGCGATGTTGTGAAATTTGAGATTGGTATTGTTACTCATCTCCCGTGCATTGAATTATCATTTTTAATTTTAAATCCCTCTGCAGCATTGCCCAATCTAGTTCTATCATTAACTCCAGACCTCTCACTCTATAATTTTCTAGTTATGATTGCTGTGGATACCCGTTGAACATCTGTATCCCTTCTCTCTGGATTTCTTTTATTAAATGTCACCCCTTCTTCCATTTTCATCAACATTCAAAACATGCTTCTCAAAACGTTTCTTCAACCATGCATTCAATGATCTCCTCAACTTCTTTATCTATCTCTTCGTCTTGGCTTCTTCCCCAACAAGTGTCTTAAGCTTATGTAAATTTCAAGTGCAAAATAAGTGCAAGTTATTGTTGTCATAATAGAATTGAAACTGGAGTGCCAAAAATCTTCAAAGACACTAGTATAGCATTTGAAATGAATGGCAAAAAATAATAAAAACAAAACAATAATTTCATAGTTAAAGTTTGCTTTCTTCATATCTGAAACATGGTCAGTTATGCAAAGAGTTCAGGAACTTGTATGTGTAAAAGAAGTCATTTGCAGATTGCCATTTTACAGGTAAGTTCTTAAAAATTTCTTATTAGTATTTGTATTTGCCAACTAATCCAGCCAGTGTTTTATCTGCTTTATCTTTCTATATGCCAGAAGCATTCAATGGTTCAACAGTGGTTAGTAGCAAACATGTCATTTGTGCTCCAAATTAATCAGGATCCTCTAGTTTGCCATTTAAATTTTTATAGGTGCAATCATCAAGACTCTCAGAACTCTTTTAAATGAGCAAGTGCTATTGTAGGTCAGTCTCCAGGGATTTGAATCTTATCATTTATGCATCAAGTTCTAACAAGCGAGAGTGCCCTGATTTCATCCCTTGTGACCGATAACAAAACTTTTCATTCAGACAGATAGGATTTTGCCAAGTGAATGGCTTCACATATTAGACATGCGGCCATTTTTCTACTTCTTAATAGTGATACATTAAATTTCCAGCACATAACATTTAAGAAAATATACTGTTGCAAGTTAATAGACATTTGCAGCTCTGCTAACTGTTTCAACATTGGAAATTCATGTTTAGCTGATACATCATTATTGTTTTTTTTTGTTTAAAGATGCTGTTAATATCCAAGGTTAAAAAAAAATTTAGTTACAGAGCTCAATACACTCTTTTTCAAACTAAGCAGATCTGGAAATCTGATGTTCAGAGATCATTTCTGCAGATTTTTACAACTCAAAGCAACTTTTTTGATCTGAAATTATTCTGTTGCTCCAAGAACTGTTGCATCCCTGGCAAAAATAAATCCCCCAATTTACTTTTCACAATTGTTTTCTTATAATGTAGAGCAACAAGTTTTTAATTGAAAAATGTCAAATGTGAGCAAACCCTTAAAATCCATATTTAAAAATAAAATAAGTGATTAGGGAAGCATGAGCTAATTAAAACTAGCATGGATTCATTAAAGGCAAATATTTAATAAATTGTTTAGATTTCTTTTGAATCAGTAACCAATTACCTCGAGTCAAAGCAGCAAATGTTGTGCATAAATCTCAGCCAAGGTGATGCATGTAGAATGCACTCAATACATGTCAAAAGTGTGCTACTGCCATATTGGTTTGGTCTTTCAATGGGCATCATGCATGAACTATGGAAAATTCTGAAACACCTTTTCAAATTAAGGTCCTGCACTTTTTAGAATACCACGTTTACATTATTGGAAGAGCCACATTGCCAAACCCAATATGTACCAAGTTCACCCAGGAAGCACTCCACTGTTGATGTTAACATATCAGCAGTAACCTTGGATGATCTAACAAGGTTAACTACACCTTTAAAGATATAAGGAGCAGCAAGGACTCCTGCAAAGACCGAGAGCAAATGATGAAGAGGAGACTATAACCACAGTAAGGATTCAAGGAACACTAACAAAGGTAAGCGCTGCTTTTAATTCACAAAGGAGGCTTTTTCCAAGTTATATCACCTGCTGAAGCCCCAATTCAAGCTTAGCACAGGGTCACATGCTCTTTTCAGGTAACACCAGGTGTCATGAGTATTATCTCGCAGTTTGCACTACATTGATAAATTAGGGATGTTAGTGAGGATCCCAACACCAGCAGAAATACTTACAGTTCATTCGCCCTGAACAGTGTGAAGCAGGACATAAGAACACAAAGAGTTTCCCACATGGCAGGCTTTCCCATTGTGCAGCATGACAAAGAAAGGTTTGACATAGACTACACTCAAATTGCATTGTGCTTGATATCACCAGGCTGACATCTTTATCAAAATAAATCTTTATCAACATTCACACAAACAGATGCCACTTTCTCAACATGTTCTCAGCTGGTTTGGAACCACTGCCAGTAACCTGTTACGAATTATGAAATATGAGTTGTGAAGTTTTCATTCTTCACAAGTCGTCAGTGTCATCTCTATTTCAACCAGGCAGTCAAGTTGCCTCCAAAAATATAACTGAACAAATAATCAGTGTGTACTGAAGCAATGGTTTTGCTACCTGGACTATTTTGGAGTAGCTTTACACTACCCTCCTAAATGGATAACCAGGCTTCAGATTTTCTGTTGCATTAGTGTGTCATTGTGAGAGATCAGGACCTATTATCATCTGGACAGCAAGACATGCAGCTACAAGCAAAAATGGAAGAGCATGAAGAGGAGAAGGAGCAGAAGAGACATCAACCACCAGCACACCAGAATTCTAAGAGATCAATGCATCAGTCTTCTCATCTGAAAATACCAAAAGTGCCACAGTCATGTCACTATCCAATGACACTCGTTCAATCCAACCTTGCAAGCCTTATTTCACTACAGATATAAATATTAATACTAGCTTGAGAACAAATATGAAATTTACCAAAAAAATCAATTCTAACTCTATTTAATAGTAGCCAGAAGTATCACCTTCATGAATCCTGGTACTCATGTTCGTAAAACTTTGGGAAGGTTGTTCAATGTTGTGATCCCCATAGAGACAGAAAACTTTCAAAAGATATTTTTAAATTCCAGTAATGTCATGAAGATCACATAATTTTTTTTTTAAATTTTTTTCCCATAACAAACAAATTGAAATCAACATTGACTAAATATTACTTATGTTGGTAATTCTTAATTCCAGAGAAATAAAAAGAATTTTGCCGTAAAATTCTTGAAACAACTAAAAATCCTCCTTTGCAATTATGCTTTATGCAGGCAGTTAAGTGGACACTTAATTCCTGAGGAACCATTCCAAAGCTATGTTTCTCTCCCAATGGCCTGCTTTCCTTTCAATTCCCAGTTATGTAATGTGTAACCCCCAAACAGAATTTCACAGTTAGGTTTGCCTGAGAGACTTTTTCCTGACTCAAAGCCTTGTTCAAATCACCACAAATATGATCTCTTCAATATGAGAATGACCCCCTTCCACTACCCACCACCCAAAGCTTTCTGTCTGATGAATAAGGAAGGGAACATTTTCTCTGCTTCTAGTGCAGGACTGGCTGTCCATATCCTTATTTCTCCCTATCTACAGGGGAACATAGAAACAGGAGTAGGCCATTTAGCTCCTCCAGTCTGTTCCACCATTCAATGAGATCATCGCTGATCTGTGGCCTAACCTCAGAAATGTGTCTTTGGCCCAGATCCTTTAATATCTTTGCTTAGCAAAAAAACTCAATCTCAGATTTAAAATTAGCAACTGATCCAGCCTCCACTACTATTTGTGGAAGAGAGTACCGAACATCTACCACACTCTGTGAATAAAAGTGTTTCCTAAGATCTCTTCTTAAAGGTCTGGCCCTAATTATCAGACTAGAATGCAAACCAGTGGAAATAGTTTATCTTTGCCTACCCTCACTTTTCATCTTAATGTCTTGAAGACTTCAATCAGTCCACCCCTTAACCTTCTAAATTCTACAGGAAAAATGGGAATGCGAATCACATGGAAACTGTGTCGTTGTAAAAATGTTAATTGTCTATCTTTTAGATACACAAACATCATTCTGTCTTGACACTACATTTACAGTATAAAGTACAACCTTTTATACTCAGACACTAACAGTCTGTCCACTACTAGCATATATGCTCTGGTCATTTTGTTACAGGCATGAAAATCTTGCACCTTCTTCCCAGTAACTAAATGGAGCATTAGTGTCCATCTTGACCATCAGCTGCTTCGGCTACTTATCAAGCAGAATTTGAAGCAGATCTTCACTGTTCCATTTTACTTTAAAGTAAACAGATAATCTCAAAACATAATAAACTTACAAAATTTGCTTTGTAATATAAATACAACTTTAAAAATGATGGGCTAAAAGCAGATTCAGCCAAATGGTCTTTCAATTGTGTGTTCCTGGCAGACCCATGCTTATGTGTATGCATCCACTATCTCAGCAAATGCTCTACCTAATGCTCTTGTCACTTAATTATATACTTACATAACAGAAAAAAAATGCTTTGAGTAGGAAATGAAAGTATATAGGAAAATTCTCTCTTGAGATGTTTTCAGAGATATTTGGAGAACTGTTGCAATAATTTTGGAGGGATCCAAGCATTCTGTAATGTTTTTTGGTCTGTGCGTGAAATCAGTCTACTCTGAATGTATCAGCTTAGCTTTTCAAAGCAAGAAAGCTCCAATTGAAATATTTTTTGTCATTTTCTTCTTACCTACTTCATTGTGAAGGCTTGCAGAAAGTAATAAAATGGACCATTTGCATATAAATAATAATATATATAAAACACTTCCTGTAGTAAAAGCAACAATGCTGTTAAAAGCATCAAGATTGCTTCTGGAAGAGGGTGTGATTGTATGGTGAATAGTAGACACCTCTATCAAGGGAGGCAATTGGTTCTGCATATTTGAGGGTAACCACTTCGTAAGTGTAGGGTAGGATGAGGAGATTAGCCTCTATGAATTATGACAGTCAATATTAGGATTAAACCTGCACTATTGGCTTTATTCAATACCACACTCTAGATATTTAATTAAGTAAACTAACTGATTCCACCGCACCCCCACTCCACCCCCAACTGCCCGGAGGCCATGATTAGTGTCACTAATCACAGTGCTAGATGTTGGCAAGTACAAACAGCATTTGCCAATGCCACTTAGGATGAGTCCACCATTTTATGCCTGGCTCTGGGCAGGCTGGCTGCTTCATCCATATGGACTGATCAGCAAAATATTTACAACATTGCCTCAACCAGATGGGCCTGCCCTTAGCATTAACTAACAGACTGGCAGGAATATATGAACTGTGCATAAGTAAATGTTCGAAAGACAAAAAGCAAAATCAGCTTATTATCTCTCTGAGATTGAGCAGTAGTATTATGTTATGCAAAATAGGTATTTACTGTAGTAGGATTATGTTTGCAGCAAGTTCTGAGAAAAAATAAACATCATAGCTGAGAATCTGGATACAACTGAATATGACATATCATAATTTGATATTAATTTATACTGAAATATATTTACACACAACACACAACAAGCAAATAGGGCAAATTTAATAATATGACAATTAAAAAATGTTATAGAACCATATCCAGTAGAATTAGTTGTCGATTGTAAAAGGGGTTTTAGAGATATATGCAATCCCAACAGATTGGAAAAGGATTTCTTGTAACAGAGACAAAAGTATTACTTAATATTTAAAATGGCAGAAAGTTACAGCCAAGTGCGATCTTTACATGAAGTGTTCAAATTGCAACTAATTACCATCGCCCAGTGGCACTGTTGTCCCAAATCCTCCATGGATCTTTCCTTCTTTTAGATCCTTTCCTCCCCTTGCCTTTCTCACTATCAATCTGTCTCCCTAAAGCTCTTCATTTATGTTCTCTTCTTCTCCTTCACTTGTTTCTGTTATCGATTTTTTTTCATATACAGCCTATGCCCCTCATAATTTTGTACACTTCAATTAAATCACCCCTCAGCTTTCTGTGCTGTATGGAGAAAACCCCCAGTCTCTCTGTTCTCTCTTCACAGCTGAATAATTCCATTTCAAGCAACATTCTGATGAATCTCCATTGTACCCACTCTCATGGAATCTTATCCTTGCTATTGTGTGGCAACACTGCACTGCAGCTGTCCTAATTGACATATAATACAGTTGGGTCCCGACCCAAAACGTTGGCTTTCCTGCTCCTCTGGTGCTGCCTGGTCTGCTGTGTTCCTCAAGCTCCACACTGTGTTATCTCTGACTCCAGCATCGGCAGTTCATACAATCTCTCAAACAAAACCTCCCTGGTTTTGTCATCAGTGCCTTGTCTAATCAAGGCAAGTATTCCATATGCTTTCTTAACCAACTTATCTATCTGTCCTGTACCTTCAAGGATGTATGCACACCAAGGTCCTTCATAGAACATAGAACATAGAACATTACAGCGCAGTACAGGCCCTTCGGCCCTCGATGTTGCGCCGACCTGTGAAACCAATCTGAAGCCCATCTAACCTAAACTATTCCATTATCATCCATATGTTTATCCAATGACCATTTAAATGCCCTTAAAGTGGGCGAGTCTACTATTTTTGCAGGCAGGGCATTCCACGCCCTTACTACTCTCTGAGTAAAGAACCTACCTCTGACATCTGTCCTATATCTATCACCCCTCAATTTAAAGCTATGTCCCCTCGTGCTAGCCATCACCATCCGAGGAAAATGGCTTCCACTGTCCACCCTATCTAATCCTCTGATCATCTTTAGAACCTCTATATTTCCCAGGGTCCTACCATTTATCGTGTGCACCCTTGAATTTCATTTCTCTTTTCCATAGGTGCACTAAAACCAGTACAACTGATGTGTTTAGCTGGCCAAGCACTTTGCATTGAACAAAGGACTTGTGAACAAATAGCAGGAAAGTCATGTTTGGTTTCCTTTTGAGAACTTTCCCAGACTGAGTGGACCAGTAGTCTGCATCCCTTATATTGTCAACAGTAGAAACTGACAAGCCCTTGCAAGACTGGTAATGAATGAGATGTCTCATGTGCTGGATGGATTAGACAGCCTGCACTGTAATAGTGTAAGCAAAAAAAAAGCCTTGGTTATGATGCTTCTTGTTTGCAGGTTTCTGGACGTCTCCGAGTGAATTGTACTCACAGGTCTGTAACAAACTAAAGCTGGACCAATTCAAAGACTTTAATTAGGCAGTTTTTCCTTAACTCAAAGACTTCTGGTGTCTCTCTGCTTCATAAAATATCCACCTCATTACTTCAAAAAGTAACATAAAATAACTTGTTGCAGCTAAAGTGTGCACCACATAATCCTACTTGATCTTCAAGTTACAAAAACTCACCTGGTATTTTTAGCTATACAGCAGTTTAACTTCATTTTCTAGCTATATGTCTGGTCCTTCACAATGCAAAGAAGTTTCAAGGGAGTTGGTCAGGTTGAGTGAGTGGATAACAACAATGGAATATAACGTGAAT
Organism: Rhincodon typus; assembly: GCF_021869965.1. NCBI lineage: Eukaryota > Metazoa > Chordata > Chondrichthyes > Orectolobiformes > Rhincodontidae > Rhincodon > Rhincodon typus. The sequence goes on from NC_063347.1 coordinate 38,983,694, forward strand.
AATTGTGTGGGTATCCACTTTGGTAGGAGGAACAGAAGTACAAAGTACTTCTTAAAAGTTGGGAGACTGCGAGGTGTTGATGTCCAAAGGGACCTGGGAAACCCTTGTTCATAAGTCGCTGAAAGCCAATGTACAGGTGCAGCTAGCAAAAGGGAGGACAAATGGTACATTGACCTTTATCACAAGAGGATTTGGGTATAAAAGAAAAGTTGTCTTCCCTCAATTGGTGGACATTGGTGAGACCACACCTAGAGTATTGTATGGAGTTTTGGACACCTTACATGATGAAAGATATACTTTCCATAAAGGGATTTCAGTGGAGATTCACTGGACTAATTCATGGGATGGTTTGCCTGCCCTATCAGGATAAACTGAAAAGACTGGGCCTGGATTCTCTACAGTTTAGAAGAATGAATATGCTCATTGAAACTTATAATTCCTAAAAGGCTAGAAAGTGTAATGCAGAAAAGATGGCCCGAATTTTCAGCTGGCCATACAGTCCTTACTGCAGTGTAGATGTGAGTCATGTATGGAGACCTCACAGAATCCACATCACAGCAGACTTTGAAGAAATTGCTCCAGAAATTGAACTTTCCACTGGGTAATTCCTTGATACCTGGAACTGTCCAAAAGCCACCATTTAAATTAAATACTTCAGAAAGTTCCAATGAAATTAAAACAGTCACTCAAGAAAAGTTATACTGTTAAATACATAATCTGACTCCTGAGTAACTATTAAATAAACCCTATACATACCTCACACCCCTCCCAATAACAATTCCCCCACCCGTACCTAATCCCACCCAAACCGAAGGACATGACCCCTGCCCCCACAACCCCTCCTGGACATAAACCTCCCTTCTCCTTCCCTCTGCAGGACCTGGGCTAACCCCTAACCCAGATCCAAACCCACTATATTCTTCCCACTGGACCTGATGACACCCCATGGGACCCAATACCCCACCTCCTCCACCGGACCTGATTTGACCCGATACCTCCGCCCCATCTGACTTGACACATGCCCCTACCCCCTCTGTAGTGCTGGACCTCTTTTCTCCCTGTCTTTCCCACCTCCCTTGGAACCTGACCTAACACGAATCCCACACAAGACCTAAATCAACACGACTTTGCCTTTACCCAACCTAACCTGAGCGCCCCCTCACCACTGGAGCTGAAAACTCCAGACCCAATATCCACCCACTACACCCCCACCCAACACCTCACCCACTACCACACCCCACCACAGGTCAGACCTGTTTTCTCCCAACCACCCCGACCTGTTCTAAACATTGTGTCATTTACCTTGCCACCTTGCATTCTGGCATTCTGGCATCCTGCCCACTTGGCACCCTAAACCCCCTTCCCCCATGACGATTTACACAGCTGTCATTCAAATTACCTGGCAATCTACCACTTATTTATTTGGCACCCTGCACCTGGAATCCAACCCCTTTCCTAGGTAGCACCCCAGCCAGGTAACACCCTACTTACCAAGCACTCTAACTCTACTCATCCAGCATGATACTCCTGGCACCTGCCCCCCTACCCACCTGGCACCCTACCATCCCAGCACCTCAACATCACACTTACCTTATGTATTTACGGCTTGACAGGAGCTGTCAAAATGGCTATCAGGAACCTTAAAACATCAGGAGATAGTGGCTGACTGCTGTGAAAAAGGGTCATGGCTTGCCTTCCTCTAACAGTTCTATGCTGCCAAAGAACTGACAGAATGAAAGTACGACTCCACATTTCTGAGGAAGGCCTGAGTAGAATCTCCTCTCTGGAATGCAAAGCTCCCTTTTCCCATTAAAAACAAACCAACCACAGCGGTAATCTGAGTGAGATTAATATTCCTTGGGAAATCTGGACTAATGTCTCCTTTGGCTGGGTGATCAGAGACCACAGCCTCAGAATAAGGGACAAAATGTTTAGGACATAGAGTAGGTCAGGGTATGGACAAAAAAGTCTTGGTGTTCAAATCCTAAAATCAATACAGTAAATCAGTACAAGATTTGTGAAATAACATTTGGGTAAGAGGTAAAATACAAGCAGGGATAATTTAAATTCAGAAAAATCAGGACCAACCTCTGATCATGTGATCTGATTGGTCAGCTCTAACCATGCTGCCTCACAGCACCAGGGACCAGAGTTCAGTTCCTGCCTCGGGCAACTGCCTGTGCAGAGTTGGCATGTTCTCCCCATGTCCGAATGGGTTTCTGCCAAGTGGTTCCAGTTTCTTCCCACATTCCAAAGATGTGCAGGTTAAGTGGATTGACCATGCTACATTGCCCCTGGGATGAATAGTCATGTTAAATGCAGGGTTACCAGATCAGGGTGGGGGGACTGGGTGTGGGTGGGATGCTCTTCAAAGGATTGGTGCAGATTTGACAGTCAAATGGCCTCTCTCTCTCTGATTGAAGTCCTCTTCTGTGCAAGTAAGGATGGGACTTTGAAATTTATGGATTGTTGGTTGTAAACAAATAAATTTTAAACACTTACCAGAAAAGTTTTATTGACAGCTTCAAACTACTTTACTGTTTCCTGATCACTACAACACTTCCCCATATTGCAACAAGAATAGATACTGGAGTAGTAAACTACAACCATTTCTTCAACAATTTCTCGCATAATACCACAACAGGCAAAGGCCAAGAGAAATGTGAAGATGTGATGTAGTCAAACTACCCAGCAGCCACAAGAGGTTCAAACTACCACCAGTAGTACTGTATGTATTTTCTATCAACTTAAATCACTCCACAGAAATCAAAAGAGTATCCGGAGATGAAAGACAATCCAAAATGACTAAAGCTCATAGTCCATTTCAAACAGCTGAGCAGAAAAGATTTCTGAAGATTGTGAACTGACAACTGATATTCTGTTCATTCAAATTTATGTAACACAGCTTTGTAAATGCAAATTTTCTCTTCATTTTGAAATTAATTCCTAACTAATGGTCCTGTGATTTCAATAAATGGTGAGGGTGGAATTGAATGCCCCTGGTGTAGGGATTGTCATTTAATCAAAGGCAAGACCGGGACTGGAGAGCTGACTAGCCCAGATTCAGTCAAAGGTGGGGAAGATCGAGTGCCTTCTCTTCTCTCAGCCAATTTAAGGCCTAAGTGGCCAGCTGAGAGCTTCATCCCACTGCTGCTGACATTCCAGAACAGGCAAGGAGGCCTATGTCACGTGATGAGACAAACAGGCAGACCATGGCAGCCGAGCTGCAGGCTTGGGCAGGGGGTGGGTATGCACTGTATTCCATGGAGACCCTATTGATACTAAAGGCCACCCACACCGAAAGTTGCCCCTGCCCTCACCCACATGGTCACACTCCACCCCCTCCTTGCAGCCTTGCTCATCTCTTATCTAAGCCTCCTGCTCTACTGCTGTTCCACAATCTATCACAGCACCAGCATTGGCCACTGTCCCCTTAGGTGCTGCTGGGGATAGAAGAGTTGCCAACCCTAGTATTGGCTGGAAACTCCTGGAGGTAGGATTCTCATCTCCTTAATCCTCGTTACCCCAATGCAGGCAGGTTAGTATCTATTCGGGTTTAACCCACCAAGACTGCCAGAAATGTTTGTGGCAGAGTTCCCATTGATGCTCCCACTGGTGATCCACCAAATACTGCCCAAGAATTGTGTCATTCACTTCTTTATGTCTGTTAGCCGAGGTTATAAAACAATACAATAAAGTTTTTCCTAATTGCTTAAAAAGGTTGCCCAGTGTATGCATGAGTAGCCATGCATTCCAGCCCAGAAAAGTATCAGAGTCGATCTATTAAATTGTATCGAGTTCATTGACCTCTACCAGAGAGCTTTCAAAACTCATCTATTTAACCACATTTCTGCTCACCCTTTCCAAACCTCCTCTTTGCTCAGCATTCATTTTCTCCTCGCAACTCTGAAAAGAGCCTTAGGCTACTTTTCTATCCTTACGGTGTTCTATCAATTCAAGTACATGTTGTGGTGAGAACTGCAATTGGATTTAGTGCTCCAGGTTTGAAAGAGAATATAAGATGAGTTATCTAACGTTCATTGCTTTTCAACAATTTCTGTTGAAAATGTGCACCTCAGATGAAGGCTTGACTTGATTTTCACTACTTTGTTCAGTCAAATATCTTGATAATACTCACTGCCAATGCTCAAGATTAATACTAATCCACTGCAAGACAATCTAGGAATGACTAGTGCCTGTGAATTTATATCCTTGCAGAGAAATAATGTCTTCAAGTGATGACAAGAATGAGTTTAACTTGTGTTCTGGACTTTCAATAATTTAGGGCTATATTTGAAGCCTTGAAATTACACTGTAAATATATCAAATCACAAGTTCACTTGGCACAGCAGGTGATGCAAAGGGATGACTTTCATAAGTATTTTGTGCTTTGTATTTTATTTTCAAACAACACTTCTACAGAATTACAATGGGTTCGAGTTACATCATATACATCATTACAAGGCATATACAAATTAATCTATTATAAAGAAATAACACATTGAGTAGATTCACACCATGTCAATGCAACTGAGTATTATTTTTTCAGAGTTGAAGTACTATCTATACTGCATAGTTTTGATCTCCCTATCTGAATGTGATTTGATTTGATTTGATTTATTTATTGTCACATGTATTTTGTAACAAAATACAGTGAAAAGTGTTGGAATGCAGAAGATTGAGGGGGGATCTTATAGAAACATATAAAATTATGAAGGGAATAGATAAGATAGAAGTAGAGAGGATGTTTCCACTGGCAGGTGAAGCTAGGACAAGAGGGCATAGCCTCAAGATTAGAAGGAGCAGATTTAGGACTGAACTGAGAAGGAATTTCTTCACCCAGAGGGTTGTTAATCTATGGAATTCCTTGCCCAGTGACATAGTTGACGCTACTTCAGTAAATGCTTTTTAAAAAAAGGTAGATTTTTTTTGAACAATAAAGGAATTAAGGGATACGGTGAGAACGCGGGTAAGTGGATCTGAGTCCACAAAAGGATCAGCCATGATCTTATTGAATGGTGGAGCAGGCTCGAAGGGCCAGACGGCCTACTCCTGCTCCTAGTTCTTATGTTCTTATGTTCTTATAGTGTCGCCCCTTTCCAGCGCCATCTTAAAACACAGAAAAATAAACCAAAACATGAAACGTAGAGACAAAAGGACAAAGAAATAAAGAAAAAGTGTTCAACTTTACAGTCCTTCTTGTTAAGTTCTCTCCCATGGGCCGAGTGGCCAGACACGAGTCCCTTCGCCACGCTACTGGAATGAAAGTCCCACTCTTCGGCACCTTCACGCCTCCAACGCCCTCGCCACGATGAGTCCTCACTTTGCCTTGCCAATGCAGATACCACCGATGCTACCAGGTAACACACTGGCTCAATGAATGTTGTTAGAGTGCTACGATTATCCAAGACTAGAAATAATAAATTAACCACAGATATCTGCTGTCAGACCTTTGTGTATATTCTTTCCAGGAAGTCCAGAGATCTGATAAAGTGAAAGACTTGAATTTTGCTGCTTAACTGGAAGTTCTGCAGAAGCAACTTTGCTTCTGTTCTGAGAATTCACCTGTTCTTCTTCAAACAATGGAATTGGATCTTTTGTATCCAATTTTATTATGCTCCTATAACTTTACAAGTGATTTGGCATTGAACATGTCTCCAACTTTGGGTAAGGAAGGTTGGCATTCTACAGTGAACCTTTGTCTTCCCACTTTCTGTCAGTAAAATAAGCTTCAATAAAGGTCCAATTTCATACCCCTCACAAATAATAAAGGATGAAGTTTGACTGGGAGATGTATGTGGTATCTATATGCCAGGCTGTTTTATTTCTTTTCAAAATCTGTGAGTATTCCAATAAGACCAACCAAAAATAACAGAATGGTTGTGTCAGTTCTAAACAAACAAGGATTTGCTTCAGAAGTATTTTCCACTGCAGAATAAAGTTGTGATACATAATACCTATGAGCATCACTAAAGATTATTTACTGTTTTTGTTTTAGTTAATTGGTATGAGTTGAAACCAACCTAAATTTGTAACATATAGAATTGGTATTTGGACTCAGTTCCTCCATATTATCATTCCAAGGATTTGCCGGATCAACCAACACACTAGACTATCAAATCTAAATTTGAAATTTTCAACATTTGTGCTTACATGTTCATCTTGAGTTATCAAATTGTGACTACAGAATGAAATGGCTTTTAAATGAACAATATTAGCTATTTTTCTCATTCTACTCTTTAAATCAAGAGGACGAAAGATGGGGAAAGTGTTCAAGTTAGTTCTGTGTTTCATGCTGTTTAAACTTCTGGGTGTTGCTCAGAAAGTGTGATAAAATGTAATCTATATAACCATTTCAGGTTCATTATAACACAAAGACCAGAAAACGATAACTGGACTCATTCATTAAAATGTCTAACAAATCAATTCACTTATACTTAATCACATTTATTTCCTGCCTGCAGTGAAGACAAGGCTATGTAGATAACCTACAGAAACCTTATTGTAGTTTCAATGAACTTTTGAACAGTTTAACGATTTCATTTATCTTCTCTACTCACCAACCTGAATTGCTATTTTACAAAGTAAAAAGGCTTTCAGTCCCCAACACAAGTCAGCAGCAGCAAAGCTTAGCTTTTAGAAGTGTTTAAAAGTACTTAGAGTTAAATATGATAGCACAAGTTTTCGAATAACTGACTAGGAAGTGCAAACATGCAAAAAGAGAGCAGAAACATCAGCTGAATGGCCTTATTTTCACTTCTCCTTCATAACTCATATTAAAAATTGAGTATTATTTTTTCAGAGTTGAAGTACTATCTATACTGCATATTTTTGATCTCCCTATCTGAGTGTGATTTGATTTGATTTGATTTATTTATTGTCACATGTATTTTGTTACATGTATAGTGTGGCTCCTTTCCAGCGCCATCTTAAAACACAGAAAAATAAACCAAAACATAAAATGTAGAGACAGAAGGACAATTTATCTTTGTTTCAGTTTGAAGAGAAATATGCATTCAAATCATATATTGTCTGTTGCCACCATAGATACTGTTAGGTCATTGAGCATTCCGAGCTTTGTCTATGATGCAGAGGTAACTATTTTATCATTATACTGGCTGGCAATGTCCTCTGATGAAGAGTCATCTAGACTCAAAAGCTAGCTTGTTCCCTCTCTCCATGGATGCTGTCTGACCCACTGTGATCTCCAGTATTTGTTGTTTTCAGTACAGATTCCAGCATTTGCAGATTCAACCTCTGACAGTATCTCTAGCTGTCCTCAGCCATCAATACCAGCTGGCACCATAGTGCCACAACACCACTGAAAAATAAAACTTGCAAGTCTTACTATTTCTGTTTGCTAACTAGTACCTCCTGCTGGAGAGCGCATATGTCTGAAATTTAGGGGAAGGCTCTTTATATACATCATGGTGAAGAGGCTCTCAGCAATGTGTGACTCACATGAGAATATCAGGGGGTTGCTAGTAGCCATGCGGCAAATAAGTAAAGTACATGAAAATTACATGAACCTACCTAGAATCCAGCTGGCAAAATTCAGCTTGAATTAACTAACTCTATTTTTGGACACAAACACATGATATTCTTTTGAAGCTAAAACACATCTATTCTTGTAGACATCTTCTTGCTTCCAATAGAAACAGACCTTAAGTTTAAAATATAGATGTATATCAAAACAATAACTAACTGATTCCTGTATCATACCATGGGGATCAATGCCAGGAGGCCTCTCTGCAGGATGAGGTTATGGATCATAAATAATTCAGATATGCAGCCTGTAATTCTTTCCCCTGTTTACAATATTAGTATGTATATATGCTCTACTCCCCCCGTGACTTCCCCTTTGATAACATCTGTGCATGTAGATCTTAATCTTGTCAGTAAATATCAGACGATGACTTGATTTCAATGGAGGGTTATTCATCATTATGTCACAGGGTATGACCTCTTTGTAACATAGCTTATCTTACAAGATGTTCATTTTTTGCCTTAATTTTCTTTTCTTCTTGAAAATGTTGCGCCTTTCTGGGGATGAAGTTGCTGGGTATCCTCTGCTGCATCACCCATGCGAGGAATACACAAGGGTGACTTTTGATATTGAGTTTTGACACCTTAATCGACCATACAAAGTTAAGCCAATTGTACCTCACTTTATATCTACGTGCAGCGCATCAGGCTGGGGTACAAACCCCAGCTGATCTTTCCTGCCAGACCCAGAAATTTTTTTTACCATATAGAGTCTACAATGTAAAGTCAATGGAAACAAAAATTAGGCAAGGGGATTTACTGATTTTTTTTACCACCCAGTTCACACTCTTACACAAAATCAAGGTCTGCTGTTCCATATGAGGCTATTGCATGGAATTAATTTGGGTCCAAATCACTGTTGTGAATAACCCTTGCAAATAACTAACCTTTACCGAATTATTTTCATAGCTTTGCCAGATTAGATTATAATGATTTCCAGACCAAATTCTCTACATTTCCATTTATCACTTAATATTTTTAGCATTAGTATTTGGATGAGCACAGATTATAGATTTTGATCCAGACTCAAATCATTATGGAAGAGTCTGGAGTAAAATGAATCAGATTTATTCAACAGTATAAATATTAATTATATGACTTGAAGGTATCATTTGAAGTTAAAAGAGCAGACTAAAACAATCATCTCCTGACTACACTCACATGCTTCCTAGCCTCAAAAGCAATGATATCGCCATAAATGCAAAGTTGCTATTCACCCTAGCAAATAACATATGGCTCAAAGATATCAGTGGGTCAGAAAGAAAATGCAAAAGTAGGTAGTAGATTAAATAGCAGCCTAGATGTTCCAATGAAAAATCTCAAAGAACTTTTCTTCCCAGTAGCATTGTAACAAGACAGTTGCCAAGACAGTCAAATGATTTCTGAACTTCATTCACCTGATTACAAAGGCTGCATTTTGCAGTTTTCTGGGAAACAGCCACAATGTATCTTTAATCGTATGTGCACCTGATGGGAACACTTAGACTGGATAATCATACCCAATTCTACAGACTCTGATAGAGCGAATTTCTATGTGTAGAGGTCATAGAAGCATATGGAAAAGTATTTGTTATATTCGTTAAAGTGGATATAATAAGAGTTCCAATCTAATTTCAACGAGCATCCAAACAATATGTGTAAAAAGGATTCAGTCTCAGTTATGCAACCGAACCAAGACAGCATGCAAATCATTCAAGCAATCTCTGAACACTGAAATGTGAACATCCATGTCCAAGGTGCTGCAAGGCACAAGTATAGAAATGCCACCTAATAGCAATAAATGGGCATATTATCTGCATATCTGCAAATGAATTCACATCAAATGGCATATAGACTGGGCATTAGGGTTTGTTCTTTCAAATTTCATTATGTATATGTTTTGCATTTCTTTGCAGGAAAAAGATCACATAATAGGTAAGAGCAAATGTGTTTAGGAGGGTCTCCTTACAATAACCACACATTAATTTTGTATAAAAGCAGCCCTGTAAATTTGAGGAAAGATTTTGTTAAGTGAGTGCAGCAGATGGAGATTGGAGGTCTCCAAGAAATAATAGCAATACTCTTATTTCACTTAAATTACGTTTTGTGTGTCATGTAACAGAGTAGCTGTGTAAGACAACATTTAGTATCAGGTCGCCAATGCAGCATTTGGAGGCCAACTCCTGACCTGACAAAAGTCCTGAAATATCAATCACAAAAATCAATGACAATCATACACTGATAGCCAGCTGTCATCTATCACACTTTTTCCTCTCACTGCGGAATCACTGTGTCAAAGGTTTTTAAAACAGAGTTAATAGCTAGTAAATTATATAGCCTTCAAAGAGGGAAAGTACCAGTGCATGAAACATAGAGCATGCAGGAATCTTATAGTATTATGGAGGAACATTGGTTTATTATATTTCACTTGTGTCTGAGACCTCACTTAAGATGAGAGTTTAGCAGGACAGGAATAGATTAGTATCTATGATTGTTGCAGGAGTGGAGATTGCAATGATGACTCAATTTTCTGCTGCACATTATCGGGAAAAGATATAGTCAAAGCATTTAGTTGAACAGGCACTTAGTGTAAAAAAGTGATGGTGACTACTCTCCTTTGCATTATTTCTAGTTGGGAGAGATGTAAGATATGCTTCCAATGTGTTATTTCCTGTCGACATCTACCCCAAACCTTGTCTGAAATTGTCATCAGGGAAGTTGTACTGTATTTGTGTCTTAGTAGGCTGCTGTGCCGATAGATGTATCCAAGGATATCTTTTGCCTTCTCCATGGTAATGTTTCTTTAAATGGCCATGTGACACAGTCAGGAAAACATTTCTTTGATCTTTGGTTGTGGAACAATGGCATTTGTTTAACAAAATAGTTCATGACTCACAGCTTAGATATATACAAGTGAGGAAAAAGGAAAGGTTCTAGGAAAGTGATTGTTAAGCAGGGGAGTTAAGGATAATATCAAATTGAGATTTTAAAAAAGACGTACAATGTGGCAAAGATCATGGCAAATCAGAGAATTGAGCAAGTTTTAAAAGCTAACAAAAGATAATCAAAATCATAATAAAAAGGGAGAAAACAAACCATGAGGGAGACTAGCAAGTGACACAAAACTGGACAGGAAGAGTTTTTTTAAACTATAAAAATAAGAGTGAGGCCACAGTGAACATGGGCCCCAGAGAGAATGAGCCTGGGGAAATAATAATGGACAGCCAGGAAATGGCAGAGGAGTTAAATAAGTACATCAGTCTTCTTAGTAGAGGACACTAACAGTTTCCCAAATTATAACTAAATAATCGAGGGGCGCAAAGAGGGGATAGGGGATAGATAACAAACACAGTAACTATCACTAAGGGGAAAAAGTCCTGGGGAAACTTAACTTGCTAAAGGCCAATATGTCCCCTGGACCTGATGGATTGTATCTTAGGATTTTAAAGGAAGTCACTGCAGATTTAATGGATGTGTTAGTAGTAATCTTGTAAGAAGCCTTAGATTCTAGAAAAGTTCCAGGGGATTTGAAAACAGCTGATATGGTGCATTATTAAGAAAGGATGGGGGGGGGGAGGTAGACAAAAAAAAGTTAACTGTAGGCCTTACATGTACCGTTAGAAAGGGTTTGAGTCCATTACAAAGGATTTAATAGCAGAGCACTTAGAAGTACATATTCTAATAGAGTAGATTTAGCATGGCTTAATGAATGGGAAATGACGCCTGACAAATGTATTACAATTCAAGCAGGATAGATAAAAGGGAACCAATGGATGTAATATATTTGGATTTCTAAAAGGCTTTTGGTTAGGTACCATGCATTTGGCTACTTAAAAAGATAATAAAATAAGATCAACCTAGTGTACCTTCTGTGGAATGTCTCCAGTGACAGTATATCTTTCCTTATAAAACTGATCACAGTATTCCAGATATAGTCTGACTAATATCTTGTTTAGTTTTAGCAAGGCAACTTACTTAACCTCTTCTCATAAGGGCTTTTCTTATGAGAAGAGGTTAATTAAGTTGGACCTGTACACATTGCAGTTTAGGAGAATGAATGGAGACCTGTTTGAAACGTACAAGGTTCTTAAGAGTCTTGCAGGGAAGATGGAGGGAAGTTGTTTCCCCTTGTGGGGAAGATTTGAGATTGTGCATATTGACAGAAAAAAACAGAAGGGCTAAATATTATTTAAATGGGGAAAGACTGTAGATAGAGATGAGGAGGACCTTTTTCTCTCTGAGGGTAGTGAATCTGAGGAATTCTTTACTGCAGACGGGTGTCGACTTTGACATAAAGTATATTCAAGGCTGAGATTGACAGATTTATAATCAGTAAAGGAATTACGGAAAAATCCAGGAAAGTGGAATTGACAGTTATCAGGTCAACCATCATCTCATTGGTGAAGCAGATGCGGTGGACTGAATGGCTTATTCTGCTCCAAGGTCTTACAGTCTTATGATCTTACCCTGCAACTTGTCTTAACATTTCAGCAGTATGTTTGCCTATAATCCTGATAGCTGAATGAATATTATTATTTCACTCTGTTTTAAATTGATGTAAGGCTGAAAACATCATTCTTTCTTTTCAACAAGTCAATAATGAAGGATATCTTTTGATGATGCCAAAGATTTCCATAAAGTGAAGGTGTCATGACAGCTGTAGAATATTGAGTAGCTATCTATATAGGTTTGTTCCAGTGGCTGTTACCTAGCTACAAAGCAGTAGATCTCATTCACATCCCATGTACGCATCAACACCAAAAGGTAGCTCACCACCACATGGACAAGGGCATATAGGGATGGGCAATAAATGTTGGTCCAGCTAGTGATGCCCATTCCCTTGAATGAATATAAAAGTTGCAGGAAAACAGTTGTGATTACCACTGCCTAGTTGACTTCAACAAATACCAAATCAATCACTCTGGAATCAACTAGAATGAAGTTGTGAAGAAGGGTCCTGAAGAAGGGTCACTGGGCCTGAAACATTAACTCTGCTCTCTCTCCACAGATGCTGCCAGACCTGCTGAGGTTTTTTCAGCAGGTTCAGATTTTATTTCAGCTTTCCAGCATCCACAGTTCTTTGTCTTTTTTGGGATTAAGCCGACCTGGAATAACTCCACAGAGGCAGGTATCCCATCACCAAATTGCTCTCAGAGTGAACAGAACCTCTGATACGCCCGTTTACATCTGCCAGCCAGGGCTCCCTGATCAGACCAGATTAACAGCCCCAATCAGGGAACTCTTATTCTGTGAGGCCCACCTAGCTGACATCATTACAATTACTACATCATGTATCTGCTTTCGATTGAAACCCACTGGGGATTGGGTTTAGTAAAAAGTCTTTCAAATGTGCAAGGAAGAAATACATTTGTGTGTCAATATTTCTACATCAGTTGTGAAATGTGTTACAAATAGGACAATCATATTTATTAATTCTGCTGTATTCAACCATTTCAACTACATTAGGGTTTTCTAGTTGAAATAGACTCATATAATATCATACACATATAAAATATTCAGGATAGTAAAATTAAAAAAATCCAATTGAGTAACATGAGTAACATAGAAAAGCCATTATAGGATTAGCCATCGTTGTAAGTATTGTTAATTATGAAAGAAATTAAACTTCATAAAATCAGCACTTCTGCCTTAGTGTGCTGATCTTTAGCTCTTCAGTTTCACATGATGACGAGGTATGAGGTCAATTCCAGGGTATATTATTAAAGACACTGACTGGAAAATGCCTAAATAGGTGGACAATAACAGGGTGAGAATAGGTCAGGGACAGAGAGAACAGGGAAGGAGAGAGTGTCAAAGTATGTGAGATAGGGTCAGAAACCAGCTTAGTCACTTGGGCGTGACAGAGTTTGCTTTAAATAACATTAATATCTTCTATACACACAGTCCTCTATATTTCCAACATATTATTCAGTCACAAGTAGTTGTGCAGTCTTTTTAGGCAGACAAATAAAAGGCAGTCCATTACAAATATTTGAAAAGATCCAAAGCATCAAAATTCAAGGACGTGATCACTTTGACATCCAATAGCAGAAATTGCTGTGGAATCTGACTGAAGATTTAGCTCAAAAAATGTGATTATCTTTTACCAGCAACCTACTGACAACATGTCAGATTTGATGATGTAAACTACCACACCTACATCACTTTTATGTCTCTCCAGATCCATCTGCTCCTTCCTCACTCAGGAGGAAACAGTGCAGCACATTCAGCAGATGTACAGTTTCAGAATTAGTTTTGCTGCAATTTTAACTACGGCTCATAAGTAAGCGGGAGATGAAAAAAAGAGTAGAGCCAATAAGTACAAATTGTGTAAACGCTAAGCCAAAAGCAAAAAGGTTACTGAATGCAACATAAACAACAGAAAAAGAAACTGATTAGTTATCAATAGTAAAACAATGCTTTTCAATAATTTGAAACATTTTGCTTTGTGCGTGTAATATCGAAGATGGCTAAATACTGGGTTTAACAACTTTAGTGCAGTCCTAGTACTGAAAAATAGAAAATGTCACTACTAGCTAATTAGTATGATCTTAAATCCATAACGAGGCTGTTGCATGAAAGTAAAATTTCACTCTGCACTAAAATGTGTCTTCTAACTGTCAAATGCCTCTGTCTGTACATCGTGTGAGATGTAAACCTAATATCTGCTTCTCCATACTTCCAAAAACTGTCAGATTGTTATTGTCATTACCTGGCACAACTGACCAGACGAGGAGTTCTACTGTCAACGTATAACAAAACATAAACATAGAATGTAGATTCACAGAGAATCTTATGATATAACAAGTCAGGCTTTAAAGGATAGAAAGTGACACAATAAATAATAAATAATTTAGGCAATAAGTATCCAAATTTTAATAAATCAATACATAACTAGCATAGAAAACACTTTGTAAGTCATTACTCATTCAACTGCAGAACTAGCACAATGGGCTTAAACTGACATTTTTGTGGCCATGTTCGAGTCACGTCAGGTATTGTGGAGTTATTATTGCCTCAGGGCCGAGTGAGTTTTCTCACTGCATCTTACCACATTCACGCTTTAATTGACATTTACAGTGAGAATTATGTCCAATTTCCCCCACCTCACTATGTGTAATTCCTGGAACAACCCATCAGCCAGCAGAGATCCTCCCTAAGCAACCCTCCCTTGCGGCCATGCGTTCTTTGAAAGCCCGTTGATTTGATTTGGTTTGATTTATTACTGTCATGTGCACCAAGGTACAGTGAAAAATGTTACCTTTTGTGCTATACAGGTAGATCCTACTATACAAGTGCATCAGGGTAACAGAACAGAGTGTAGGATACAATGTTACAGCTGCCGAGAGAGGGATCAATGTTAACATTAAAGAGTTCCATTCAAAAGTCTGATAACATTGGGGAAGAAGCTGTTCTTGTATCTGTTTGTAATTGCACACCTGCAAGAGCATAGGCATCTAGAAGCTGCCCTACCCATCTGTGAAATGAGTCAGGAAAGATGTCAGAAAGGGGAGGATGGCACCACGCTTCTCTGAAGGAGACCTTATTGGTGATCAAGAGGAGTCCTCTTCTGGAGGTCTGGCAGAGGAGGCCACACCCGCAGACAATGGTCAGAGATCATCACCCAGATCAGCACCATCTTCAGGGTGAGAAGGAATAAGTGGCAGTGCAGGAAGGAGATCAATAACCTTTTCCACTCCACCAATGTAAGTGCAATACTCTGCTCTCTGCTACTTTGCACTTTTCTGAGTCAATACACCCACCTCCCACCAATGCTTATGCTCTAAAATCCACTCTATTTCACGCAATACCTTCCTTTTTCACTCTCAGTATTCTACATCACTCCATATCACTAACTCTGCGGGCCCTCTGCTCTGCCTCCATACTACCTCGGAACACCACAACACCTGTCCCCCAATGTATCAGCCCTAACAGCTGTGCCATCTACCCATTCACCCCTTTGATATCATTAAAGAGAGGAGAAAACAAACCATAAGACAGCAGAGAGACATTAGACAGGTATAGGGTTGCTAGATATCAGTGTCCTCTCCCCTTCCGAGGAAAGGATTCTTGCCCTGGCAGAAGAAATTGGGGATTGCTCCTGCTGTGATGTGGAGATGTCCATGTCCTGACTCTTGAGTAAGTACCACTTGTCATCCCACTGTAATTCTCATGTTAATCAGGTGTCAAGCAGCACCACTGGCCAGAGTGTGCAATACCTTCTGTTTTTAGTGTCTTACAGGTAGACCCATACCCCCAAGGACCAGCAAGTCTCCCGCAGAGGATGAGAGTGCCAAGATATTGAAGAGGCCATCATGAAGACTGCCTCCTGGATGTCTACCCTGCCCCCCCAATAGCACCCCCACACTCCCCAGCAGTGTAGATGACAACATCCTGTTGGAGTCGAGAACTGCACACACTGATGGCTCTACAGATGTGTGAAGGCTGAGGGACTAAAAGCCCAGGCCACTGGCAGTAGAAGGACAGCCGCAGACTAGACATCTCCAGCAGGCGATGACATTGTGGTCTCAGCAATGAGGGACTTCACCCAGATACACAAGGAGGAGCAGCAACAGGCAAGTGCACAAGAGGCACTGGCACTCATGACTGAAGAGCGGCAGTGATGCAGCCAGTCCTTTGGTGCATTGCCTGTCATCACTGAGATGATGCAGCAGTGCAGCCAGTCCTGCCTGCTTCCTAGGACAAGTTGGCAGCTTCCCTGGAGAGACAGGCTTGGCATCCTCAGAGGCTGCTGGAGTGCCATCAATATCTGCCCTCCATTGTCCAGTACGTTGGTACCCAGAACTGAAGACAGGGCTAGAGCTGGATAGGGAACCTTCAATCTGGTCTGGGTTCTCCCCTCTCCTCATAGAGAGGCAGGGTGATGGCACAAGGCAGCCAGCTGTAGGAAGTCAAGGAGACACACTCAAGCCCTTTGACAGTCTTCACTCGGGAGACTGCAGAAGTGTCTGGGCCTTCCACCTCTGCCCAGTTTGCCCCCCTCTGAGTGTTGGAAGTTCCAGCTGATGAAGGTCAACTTGACTCTGGTGAGAAAACCATGACCATATCTGACCCATCAAAACACAAGGCAGTCCTCCTCCTGCCCCGGAGGAAAAAAATTTATCCAATGGCACACAGGTGCAACAACTAAAAACGTTGCTCAGATAGTTTGTTACGTAAATAATTCTAGGTTGTAGTTTCTTTATGTCATAAATGTGGTTGCCCCTGTCTCTGTTTTGGCTCTGAATGTCATAGCCCATGTCACACAGAGCCTGGTAAGATTTGTCCAGAGAATCAAATGAGAAGCCTAAATAACCAAGTACATTTGTTGTTTTACATCAGGAAGAGAAATGTCTATAGAAATCTAGCCTTTAATACATGAAAAACAGCCAAGGATAAGCTCAAGACTTTTGGAAATTCCACTACAATCAAGTTTAGAAAACACACTGAATTCTGATTTTCTGAAGAAGGGTCTTGACCCGAAACGTCAGCTTTCCTGCTCCTCTGATGCTGCTTGGCCTGCTGTGTTCATCCAGCTCTACACCTTGTTATCTTAGAAAACACACTATCTTTTTTTTGGAGACCATCCATAGCATGCTTCAGGGAACTCTTGGATGTCAAACAGGATTTTTAGTTAATAATCCAACCACTGGCTTTAAAGTCATAAATCTATACAAGCAAATTCAGTGAACTGTAGCTATTAATGAATTTCTCAGTTCAGTTGTAAATGCTTGTAAAGTTTGAGCTTCAGGTCATTGATTGATGTGCTCAACCTTTGTGTATAGCATACACAGGCTAGATGCAAATTTAATACATAGATTATACTGTCCCATAGAGGACAGCTGCATACAAACTGCTGCTCAAGAGGCTTCAATAATTATTATTACATAGGTGGAGTGAGGTGATATTCTTAAGGAGTTGGAATTTATCAAGATGACAATTTTCTAGATAGCAGCAATAAATAGTTTTCTCACTGTCTGGATAAAGTATCAAGTACTCTGATTACAACAAATCTCTGTCCTTTGTCCTACACTAATTCTTTTTGCCAAGCAGCCATTCCACACCAACAGCTCATTCTGAAGTGACCAGTATGATATGCTTTTGGATAATAATAATGGCTGCATTCTGCTTTGTCTCTGGAATTTCTTATTCACTCCGTATCTTGTCATTATTGTTCCACAAGCAATGAAATCTTTTATCTCAATATTGTGAAGATTTCTTAATCCATTTCTTTTCCCTGGTTGGGCATTATAGAACCAGAAGAGGTCAAAGTTTCAGAATAATGGATTAGCAATATAGGACTCAGACAAAAAGGAATTTCTTCATTCAGAGTGGTGAACTTTTGGAATTCTCTGTACCAGAAGAATGTTGAGGCTTAATCATTGAGTCTGTTCAGATAGAGATAAATAGATTTAGGAATGTTGAGGATATCAAAGCATAGGGGAGAGTGCAGGAAAGGGAATTGGGGTATAAAATCAGTCATGATTTTATCTTAATTTATTCATGGGATGTGACCATCACTGGGTGGGCTAGGAGTTACTGCTCATCACTAATTGCCCTTGAGAAGATGATGACCCCCATCATTGAAATACTGCAGTCCTTGGGGTGTAGGTACACCAAAAGTGCTAACAGGAAGGGAGATCCAGGATTTTGTCCCAGCAACAGTGAAGAAATGGCAAAATAGTTCCAGGCCAGGATGGTGAATGATTTGTATGTAAAACTGCAGATGTTCCCATGTATCTACTGCCCTTTTCCTTCTAGGTGGTGGAGGTCATGGCGTGGGAAACCTTGATGAGTTACTGCAGTACATCTTGTAGTTGGTAACACTACTGCCAATGTACATTGGTGGTAAAGGGAGTGAATATTGAAGGTAGTGGATGTGGTGCCAATCAAGCAAGCTATCATGCTCTGGAAGGTCTGCAGCATTTTAGGTTTTGTGGGAGATGCACACATACAAGAAAATGGAGAGTATTTCATCATACTTCTGGCCTGCGCCTTTTAGATGATTTACAAGCATTGAGGAGGCAAGAAACACATATTTGATGTCAAATTCTTAGTTTCTGACCTGCTTTTATAGCCACAGTATTTATATCACTGGTTATATTTGGTGATGGCCATTGAACATCAAGGAGAGGTGGTTGGATTCTGTCTTGTTGGAAATGGTCATTGTCTGACATTTGTATCTAGGTCAACCACATTGCTGTGAGTCTGGAGTCACATATAGGCCAGACCAGATAAGGATGGCACATCTCCTTCCTTAAAGGATATTTGGGCACCAGATGGATTTTTATGACAACAGGCAATAGTTTCATGGTCGCCATTAGAGTATGTCTATTCTTAGTTCAAGATTTATTAGGTGAATTCAAATTTCATCACGTGCCATGTCCACAGAGCATTAGACTGACACTCTGTGCAACTGCCTTTAGTTGAATGGTACAGCAAGCACAAGGAGCTGAATAGCCTATTCCTGCTCTTATTTCCTATTTTCTTATGTTGTCTGACTATCCATTATATCAGCAAAGCAGTCAACCAGTAATTTATAGTTTGTGTCTGAAAATGATTCTTTTGCTTTGTTCAGAAAGTGTTTGCAAGATTTACTGTAGCATTTCTTATTAAACCAGAAACATGTCACAGGAACTGCAGCAGGCCATTCAGTCCCTCAAGCCTGTTCCACCATTCAAGGAGCCTTTGGATGATTATGGTCTAACTCCATATACCTAACCTTAGCCTATATCCCTGAAGAGCTTTGCTTAACAAAAATGAACTCAGATTTAAGGTTAAAAACTGATCTATCATCAACTGCCATTTGTGGAATAAAGTTCCAAACCTCTACCACACTTTGTGTGGACTTCAACCAATGAAGGAGCAGCACTCCGAAAGCTTGTGATTTCAAATAAATCTGTTGGGCTATAACCTGGTGTTGTGTGACTTCTGACCTTGCCCACCTCAGTCCAACACCGGTACCTCCATATCATGACCCTTTGTGTGTAAAAGTTCTTTCTAACATCTCCCCTGAGCAGTCTGGCCCTAATTTTTAAGACAATATCCTTTAGTCCTAGAAACCCTGACCAGTGGAAATAGTTTATCTAGCTTGCCTTTTCCTGTTAATATCTTGAAGACTTCAATCAGATCACCCTTTAAGCTTCTAAATTAAAGACATAACGAGTTTTTTATCATCTCTCCTCTTAACTTGATCCCTCAAGTCTAAGTATCATTCTTGCAAACATACGTTATACTGCCTACAAGGCCTATATAGTTTAAAAATCCTTCCAAAGGCATGGTGCCTGGATCTGCTCACTGTCCTCCAAGTGGGGTCCAACCAGCGTTTTGTAAGGATGGAAATTATTTGTTCTTCATTCTAAGCTTTTACTTGACAAAATATTATCTCATACGCCATTACTTGCTTATTGATACTGAGCAGAAAAGGTAGCTTCAACTTTTAGAAGTGATTTTTTTCCAGATGTAGGTGACACTGACAAAGCCACATTCAATGTCTACAACTTGTTGGCCTGAAGAAGTGATAGCAGACTATCTGTTTGAACCATTACAGCCTACGTAATGATGCTTTCCTTACAATGTGCTTGGATAGCCCCTTATCACTTGCACACAGTTCAATATGTTCCAGAACTGTACTCAGAAATGATTATTCCATTCAAACATCATATTGAGGCAGCATGCCCCTGAAATAACCAACATTTTAAATTTAAGCTAAGCCATGCAAACTTCACAGGTTTCGGGATACGCAACAATTAATGAAGGTGAGGACTGGCAGAGCCACTTATCTGCTTCACCCATCTTCCACCATTCTGCATTTGAAACCCTGGCCTATCTAATCCCTCCTGCCATCATCAGCATTCCCTTTCCACATTTATATGCCATAGATTTCCAGCCGACAGCCATTTTTTTGTGACTGTGACCAGGTAAAGGAGAAATTAAATGCAATCAGGCCCTGTCATTACATTCACAGGGACTGGAGGGAAAGTGGTTCTCAGCTCCACCGATCCCATGGGAATCTCACTATAAACCTTCTTTAAGCTGAAAACCATCCCCAGCATCCCCATCCACCAACCCACTGCATCCTCACCCCAAATTCTGTGATAAGATTGAGCTCTTGTTCGAACAAATTAAAGACTAGTAGAAAGGAGATTTTGCAATAATATAAAAATGGAAAGCCACTCACTGCGCATTTATTTTGAAGGTTCAGATTGTTGTATCTTATTTAATTGTGCTGTCAAATCAACTTCAGTGATGATCTCATTTTGATCAGTCTCTATATAACTTGAAAACAAAACCATCTAATCTGCAGGATAGCTGCAAGCATTGTTCACTTTGTCTGGAAGCTTGTCTATATTTTTGTGTTTGTTGTCAATCAGTCTTTGTGCTTCTGTTTAATGAATTCAAGGTCCTCAGATGCTGTGCTGTAAAGTAATACCTTTTAACTTTTGCCAAGAATCTTCAATGACAATATTGTCCTAGGGGATATCAGCAATTCATGTGACTCATTTGTGTTTCAATTCCCGTCTCTTGGCCATGTCTCTAACAACAGCTTTACTAAGCCTTCTTTATCGCTTGGCTCTGTGCTGAAGCACCTTAGATTTTAGCTTTAAAGATACAAGACTTCTGATGAGCCAACAGTCAGGTCAGCATTCTCCACCACTAAAGGAACAGGTAGAGCAAATGTGCTTGAGATCTCTCTTTTGTAAAATAATATAATCCAACATGTGCCAGCCTTTGGAAGTGAGTCTATCCGTAATGCTTTTAGTTTGTTTGCTTGCTGGAAGACTGTGTTTGTGATGGTTAGCTCAAACTGGTTGCACCTAAAGGGAAAGAATTGACCATTGGCTTTTGCTGCCAATAGCATGATGCCCTAGTTCTCCTCTCCATATGTTGCATAAAGGTATGTGCCCGCTCAGACATTAAAAGTGTCAACAAGAATAATGAGTTTGTATTGAGGGGTACTCCTCTAGAATCCTTGCTGAGGTCACAGAATGTTTCCTTGGCCTTATTAGTATTTGTTGATGTTGGAACATAGGTGCTAATGAGTGTTGCATGCTGGTTATTGGCAAGAATTAAATGAAGTCCCATGAGTAGATCACTGATGCCCATAGGAAGCAATTCAAGCTTGCATGCTAGGTCAGATAGCAAGGCAAAGCCCATATCTGACTGCTTTGGCTGGTCCTTGAATTGGAATGGGAAAAATGTGTAGTCTGCACTGTACTCCAAATGATAATTGTATTTAAACAAAAATCAAGTCCACCTTTTTAAGCGAGAGCTTTATTTCAGTTAGCCACACTCCATAAAACTCACACCAACATGATTACTAGCTCCCCAAATTTATACAACCAATTCAAACTCAATTAACTCCTAACTAATATATCCATCATGCGTTCCCTCATCCCATTAGGTCTCAGGCATTCCTTCGGACCATATTAGATGGCAACAGCATGCACCATCATTCTCAATTTGAGACTCCGCAGAGATTTCCTCCCTTAGTGCAACGATGTGAGGTTATAATTACCGATGAATTCTGGCTATGAGGGTTGTTCTAAACTGTGGTCTGGAATTGTTGCCTAGAAATGGTCTGACATTCCATGAATCAAGCTTCTTACAATGATGAAAGATCTTATTCCTTACATTTTGATTGCCGTGAGTGGATGACCAGCCAGGAGTTGTAAACTGACAGGTACAGAAAGGGCAAGCTGTGCTATGGATCCTTTCCTATCCCAGCTTGAGGAGAGCACCACTTTGCCTAAAAAAGGTCTGCTCTGTTACCACAGGAGGACACATGCTTCATATCGGCCTGGATCTGTGGAGAGTTGCCATCATTCTGACGGCTGCCTCCTCTGTGATCATGACTGAAGACTGTTAGTAGCGTCCTTTACCTGTCTCCATCATCACATCCCAAATATCCATCACCACAGAATTTGAAGTGACTGTGTTGATTGATGACTTGTTGAACAACATACTCATAAAGTATATTTAAGTGGGTGGAGATTGTGCAGAATATCTCTTATCCAAGGAAACTAGCTGCATAGTGGTGTTACGTATTACAATGTGTGACACAAGTGAAGCATCTGAAATGATTGCGTTTGATTTTGCAGTTTGCTTTTTCCTGTATGAGTGTTGAACAAGCTGAAAAACCTCCTCTACTGCTGACATTACTGTCCAGGCCATTGGAACCATTTGTAACCTTCTACACTGTCAGCAATGTATAGCTGGTTAGCCCATTACCGGAAGTTTTAAAATTCTCTGAGATAAATGGCCAGTTGAGACTGAGGAGACTTACCAAATCTGTGTTGCCTGGTTCAGATGCGCCAAACACTCAGCTTCACAACACTCCCACAGCTTTAAACAGGGATTGACACAAGAAGCTGGGCAGTATGGATTTGATTAGGAGAGGCCAATTCAGAAACTGACCATAATGGACTTAAAATGGATGACAAGTATCCCAATTCTTTTCACCATCCTAGTCCTTCCAAACCCTTTGTTTCACATGTTGGACTTTTTAAAAAGGTAGATTCAATGTAAAAAAGGACATTTCACTCAAACAAAAGACACTATGTAGCCACATTCTATTTTAAGGAAATGTTGAGGTTGTAGAGACCTCAAAGAGTCAATAACCCCCTGAGAAACGTGAAAGATTCTATTTCCTGTATCATCAACAAAACATTGAAATAAGCACCTAAATTCAACTGCTTCAACAGGACATTAAAAAGTTAATCACATTGGCTGGAAAACACAATGGCTATGGATAACCTGCAGATATGAACTAACCCATACATACAATTGACATGGAAACAGGATAGGTTATACGACATTTTGCATGGGAGCTGAATTTGGAATTTGGGCAGAGGTACCCCAGCCAGCAGCATAACAGGCATTTTCTCATGCTATCTCCAACCTCAGTTTTTGCTTTCAGTCCTGTTTGCAGAGATCTGCAATTGTTACCCACATTCCTGAAAGCTGCGAATTTCTACAGAAGAATGTCTTTGAATTTAGACAGCAGCATTTCCAGAAGGAAAAATGACATGCCAGCCTAACTTTAAGACAAATCCCTCAGTTGGGAACGAAAGCCTCAAGATCTACAACTAGTGAACTCTTATTAATCCTTTTTTTCTCATTGATTCTTAACTTGGCCAAAGTTAACCTCCTCTTCTCTACAATTTGTATATTTGTACATCTGGCTTGAGGGTGTATGAGTTGCTGAGATTAGGATATATTTATACTTTTTAAAACATTTTTCACTTGGCTAGATTTTTATCGAATAAAACGAAACCCGCACTTGTTTAATGCAGCAAAATCTGTCTGGCTAGTTCTGTAGGCATGTAAACAGATAGATACACACTTAATTAGCAAATACACCCTTTAAAAAACTGAAAACCTTGATAACAATCAATCAAGGTGTGAGAACAAAAGGGGAACTACCCCATCCTTCCTCATCTGGTCACCAACCTGTTAATATCCTTTTGAAGATATATGTTGTCCTCTTCACAGTTCATAATACTTTCAATCCCATGTCATCTACAAGTTTCAAACTTTGCTCTGTACACTAAAGTCCAGATTACATATACATCAAGATGAATGGTGTCCTAACACTGAACCCATGGGAATCTCACTATAAACCTTCTTTAAACTGAAAACGAAATATTCTCTTTTCTTTTTCATGTCATCAACTAATGTCCTCCCTGTAGTACTACTGTCTCCTTTACTCTGTAATATCCAGAGGGGATTCAATCTCATGGAAGTGAAAAGGATGTTTCCCCTTGTGGGAGAACACAGAACAAAGGGCCACAGTTTAAAAGGGAGATTAGAATTAGAATTAGAATTGGGTTTATTGTCACATGTACTCACGTGTGTGAAGTGAAAGGTTTACATAGTCGCCACTTACAGCACTATCTTAGGTACAAAGGTACCTAGGTACAGGAATTTAGGAATAAATTAGAAAAATAAAGAAACAAGAAGTTTAGCATTACAGTCCTTCAAGCAGACCATGCCAGGTGTGGTGCTCATTTAAGACAGAAATGAGGAAACATGTTTTTGTCTCTCAGAGGATTTTGAGTCTTTGGAATTCCCTCCTGAAAAGGCTTTGGATGCAGAATCTTTAAATACCTTTAAGGCAGAGTTAAATAGATTCTTGATTACCAAGGAGATGAAAGATAATCGGGATATGCAGAAATGTGGAGCTGAGGTTGAAATTAGATCAGCCACAAAGAGTCAGGCTGCCACCTCTGGTTCCTTGTTCATATGTATGAACTTTGCTGACAAGCCTGTTGCGCAACACTTAGTCAAAACACCTTTTGGAAGACCAAAAACATTACATGAACAGCATTACCTTTACTAACATTCACCGTTAACCTAATCAAAAATGCAAGATTGTTAAACACACCATTAGCATACCCGTGCTGTTTTCCCTTAACTAATCTACATTTGCCCAAGTGGCTATTAAATTTTGTCCAAATTATCATTTCTAAGATCTTCTCCACCATGGAGATTAAGAATGTCTGGTGGATTCTGAGCTTATCCTTATACTCTTCTTTTTAAACAACGCTTGTCCTCTGACACTATGCCTTTATCTTAGGAGGAATTGGACAATTATGGCCAGAATGTTACCTTTCTAACCTTCCTTCGCTAAATATCCTTGGATGCATTTGCACTAGGATTGGGCACTTGCCAACTCTTAATGCAACCAATCTCCATAATACCTCTTCTTTACGAATTTTAACATAGATATAAGCCGATGTACAAAAATGCTATTCAACCTTTCAAGCCTGCTCTATCATCTAATAAGGTCATAGCTGATTTGACTATAACCTTAAATCCACATTCCCATCTACTCATAGAGTCATAGAGTCATACAACATAGAAACAAACCCTTCGGTCCAACCAGTCCATGCCGAATATAATCCCAAACTAAATTAGTCCCACCAGCCTGCTCCTGGTCCATATCCCTCCAAAACTTTCCTATTCCTATGCCCATCCAAATGTCTTTTAAATGTTGCAACTGTATCTATATGCACCACTTCATCAGGAAGTTCATTCCACATGTGAACTACCCTCTGTGTAAAAGGTTTGCCTCATGTCTTTTTTTTAACTCTTTCTCCTCTCACCTAAAAATATGCCCCCTAGTCTTGAAATTCCCCATCTTAAGGAAAAAACAACTACCATCTACTTTATCTGTTCCTCTTATTAGTTTATAATCTTCTATCAAGTCACCTCTCAACCTCCTATGTTCCAGTGAAAGAAGTCCCAGCCTATCCAGCCTTTCCCTATAACTCAAACCTTCCATACCCGGCAACATCCAGGTAAATCTCTTCTGAGCCCTCTCCTGCTTGATAATATCTTTCCCATAACTGGCGACCAGTACTGGACTCAGTATTCCAGAAGAGGTCTCACCAATGTCCTGTACAACCTCAACATAATGCCCCAACTCCTATACTCAAAGGACTGAGCAATGAAGGCAAGCGTGCCAAACGCCTTTTTATCCATCCTGTATATATATGATGCAAACTTTAAAGAATTATGTACCTGCACCCCTAGGTCCCTCTGTTCTGCAACACCACCCAAGGGCCTACCATTAATTGTATAAGCTCTATCCTTGTTTGTTATACCAAAATGCAATACCTTGCATTTATCCAGATTGAACTCCATCTGCCATTTTTCAGTCCATTGACCCATTTGATCAAGATCCCTTTGTAATCCTAGAAAAACATCTTCACTGTCTACAATGCTATCAATTTTGGTGTCATGCACAAACTTACTAAACATGCCTTCTATATTCTCATCCAAATCATTTATACAAATGACAAACAAAACAGGACCCAGAACCAATCTCTGTGGAACACCACTGGTCACAGGCCTCCAGTCCAAAAAGTAACCCTCCAAATTATTCTCTGTCTCCTGCTTTTATGTCAATTATGTATCCAATTGGCAAGCTCACCCTGAATCCCATGTGAGCTAACTTTACCAATAAGTCTACCATGCAGAACCTTGTCAAAGGCTTTACTAAAATCCAAATGAATAATGTCTACTGCTCTGCTATCATCAGCCTTTTTGGTAACTTCCTCAAAAAACTCAATGAAGCTTTTGAGACAAGATTTTCCTCAAACAAAACCATGCTGACTATCCCTTATCAATTTTTGCCTCCCTAAATGTCCATAAATCCCATCTTTTATAATCACCTCCAACAGTTCATCCACAACCAAAGTCAGGTTCACAGATATATAGTTCCCCGGTTTCTCTGTACACTCAGGATGCAGTGTCACCAGTGCTTGAATGGCTAAAGAATTGCCTCTTTACTTTTGTATTCAGTTTTCCTCATGATAAAAATGAACATTCTATTGACTTTCCCAACTACGTTCTGTACCTGCGTATTTGCCTTTTGCAACGCATGCTCACTCTCTCTCACTGTTTAGATATTGGTTTCTTTATTTAGTCTTCCTGCCAAAATGGACAATTACATATTCTCCATCATTACACTCCATTTGCCAGATCTTTGTGAACTGACTTAATTTATTTGCATTTTTTTTTGTAGTCTGCTTACTTCCACTTCCATTTCATCAGTAATTTGGCAAACATACCTTTCAGCCGTTTATTCAAATCATTTAGTACTGGGCTCTGTGGCATGCTACTCATTACATCTTGCCCACAGAAAAAAAGGAACTATGTTTATACTCAGCTTCCTGTCAGCCAGCTAATGTTCTACCTTTGTCAACATGCTACTTCCCTATACTATGAATTTTTATTTTCCAGAATAATCTTTGATGTTTCTTTGACAGGAGAATAATAAAGCAGAGTATTATTTAAATGGTGAATAACTGCACAACTCCAAGTTACAGATGGATCTAAGTACATGAATCACAAAAAGTTAGTATGTAAGTACAGCAAGTGATTAAGATGGCTAATGGAATACTATCCTTTATTACAAGAAGAATTCAACATAAATGTAAGGATATTATGCTCTAGTTACACAGGGCATTTTTGAGACTCCATCACAAATACTGTGTGCAGTTTTGGTCTCCTTATGCAATGAAGAAACATAGGAGATAGGAGCAGGAGTAGGCCATTCAGTCCTTCAAACCTGCTCTGTCATTCAACATGATCATGGCTGTTTATCCAACTCAGTACCCTGTTTCCACTTTCTTGCATTGCCCTTTGATCCCTAAGAATTATATCTAAACTGATCAGATGCCTCAACCATCTCTTTTTATACCAAAACTTGTGCAGTATCTTCTTCCTCGATAAAGAGAGGTGCAAAGTATGCATTGAGTGCCTTAGACATACCACTGCCTCCATGCAGAGATCTTACTTTAAGTCCTGAATTGGTTCCACTCCTCCTTTTAGGATCTTTTTACAACTTATATACAAACAGAAGGCAGAAAGACAGTCAATGATTTTGACACAGCAATAGTGAAGGAACATTGATATAGTTCCAAGTCAGCATGATAGCACTGTCGATGAGCCCCTCCATCTCTTTGAGTGAGAATAAACTGCAGGTGAAATAATTAGCTGCTTTGGCTTTGTCCTGCTTTTCGTGAATACAACATAGCTGGGCATATTTCCATCCTTTCAGTAAATGCCAGTGTTGTAGCTTTACTGGAATAGCTTGGCTGGTTTTGGAGTACAAGTCTTCAGTACTATTGCTAGAATATTGTCAGGGTCCACGGTCTTTGTAGTAGTATCCAGTGCCTTCGGTCATTCTTTTAAACCACATGAATTGAATTAGCAACAGGAGGCTCAGATGGATCATCTATTCAACACTTCTGGCTGAAGTGGATAAGGTCAGAAGATGTAGGAGTAGAAATAGGCCATTCAGCCCATCAAGTATGCTCCACCATTCATGAGATCATGTCTGATCTGATATTCCTCATCTCCACTTTCTGCCTTTTCCCCATAACCCTTGATTCTCTTACTGATTAAAGGTCTATTTCAGCCTTGATTATACTAATGGCCAGACTCAAAAACCCTCTGTAATTAAGAATTTCACAGATTCATCACTCTTGGCAGAAAACATTTTTCTTACTCACTGTCTTAAATGTGCAGCCCCTTATTCTGAGATTATGCCTTCTGATCCTAGACCCTCCCACAAGGGTAAGCAACCTTTCCGCAACTTCCATGTCACGCCCCCGAAAAATCTTGTATGTTTTAATAAGATCATCTGTCATTCATCTAAATTCTAATGAGTACAGGCCCAACCTACTCAACATCTCCTTATAAGACAGCGCTCCACACAAGGAGCCTAGTGAACTTTCTTTGGATTCCTCTAATGCCAGTATAGCATTCCTTCGGAGATGAATGAAAATGCTGATGTTCTGGATACCCCATCATTGAAGATGGGAACACTTGTGGAGCTTCCTCCTCCAGTAAGTTGTTTAATTGTCCACTACCATTCACAATTGGTTATGGAAATACTGCAGAACTTAGATTTGATTGGCTCATTATGGGATGACATTACGCTGTCTACTGCCAGCTGCTTTTGCAGCTTGGCACGGAAGTGGTCATGGTGGGATCTGAATCCAAGTCTCCAGAAAAGTTGCCTGATGCTGTGGATTATGAGTACAGTGACATTACAACTCGACTAGCACCAGCACACTCTTCTATATCTTTTTGCAAGGCCATCATTTTGTTATGTTCATATGTTCAAGACTTGTGCCATGTACTTTGGAAGCACTGCTGTTTTTATATCTCCACAATCACAAGTCAATGGTTTTTCAGAAGAAATCTTCCGTTATATATGATTTTTCGAAGAAGAAGAGCAAATGACAAAGGATGGAAAGGACACACTGTGGCATAAGTAGACTATGGCCATTTGCAGATACTGTCCAATCCACTGTTATGAAGAGAGGCACATCTGAAGATCAGAGATAGTGGGAACTGCCGATGCTGGAGAATCTGAGATAACAAGGTGTAGAGCTGGATGAACACAGCAGGCCAAGCAGCATCAGAGGAGCAGGAAAGCTGATGTTTCGGGTCTAGACCCTTCTTCAGAAATCATTTCTGAAACGTCAGCTTTCCTGCTCCTCTGATGCTGCTTGGCCTGCTGTGTTCATCCAGCTCTACACCTTGTTACAGCTGAAGACCAATTACTTTACAAAACTGTCTATGAAGGATCTGAATCATTAGATAGCAAGATGTAGAACTAAACTAGGCCTTACAAGATCACACACAAATTACACAAATCCAATGACAGGCATGTCAATAGTAACAGATTTCTAACATTCAAAGTATTTTGTATCTAAAGATAAAGTTGAAACTTGTATCTTTTTATCTAACAATCTTCATGATGTCAGGATGTTCCAAAACTTTACATTCAGTGTTTTTGAAGTGTAGTTGTAATGTAGGAAATAAAGCAGCCAAGTTCTGTACAGTAATCTCATAATGCCTAGTAACTTGTATTTTTTCAGTGGTACTGATTGAGAAATAACTGTGGTCCAAAAAAACAAAGAATGATTATCCACTTTTTTTTAAAAAGTTCCATTGTATTTTTTTATATCCACCAAAGAAGGTGAATGAAGCTTCAAGGCTTTATTGACTTATCAGAAAGACAGCCCGTATCCCACTGCAGCACTCCTTCAGTGCTGCACTAGAGAGTCACACTAGATTTCAGTGTTTAATTCTTTGCATTGGAGTGAACTGTTGCTGGAACACTCAACTGATATGCTTGTATCCTCTTCCTTTTCCCCCTGTCAGACACACTCAAAACTATCCTATTACTTACAATGGAAAACAGGCCACCCAATTCACTGATATTTCAACATGTATCATCCCCACTTTCAAAATTTTTGCACAAGTTCCCCTAAATAGCAAATATGTTACACTATAATCAGCTTTTGGTGATGTTATTGAGAGAGAAGTAACTGGAAAATACTGTCTAAATAAACTAAGTGCCTTTCTTTGGTGCAGCTTAGACTAAATAGGATCTACCCTCAGCCTATCTCTGCTGTGAAAGTTATGTCACTAATTCATTAATGGGTTAAATCTAGTTTCTCTAGTCACAGTTCAGTTGGCTACAAATAGAGGGTTTTTTTGGTGCAGCCAAGGAAATTGAGTGCAAACTTGAGAGTTTAGTGAAGGGGAGGTCAGGGACATGTGGGAAGAAAGTGTTTGTTTCCTTTTACTTTTCCAAGCATCTCACCCTATGAGCATTGGCTCCTGGTCTACTGTCAAATAGCAAATATAACGCTTCTGTTTAAGAAGGGAGGGAAGCAGAAATCAGGAATCTACAGGTCATTTAGTTTGACATGGGATGTTGTTGGAATCAATTATTCATGAGGTACTGTAAAACATTCAAGGTAACTGGGAAAAGTTAGCATCAAAGGGAGATCAATTTTAACCATTAATTAGACTTCTTTGAAGGAGTAACATGCATAAATGGGTCTGACTGGCAAAATGTAATGAGTCGAATCTTGCAGAGGTCTGTTTTGGGGTGTCAACTTTTTAACCATTTACATTAATGACTTGGATGAGGGGATGAAAGCACAGTAGCTAAATTAATAGATGATACAAAGACAGGTAGGAAAGGATATTGTGAAGACATGCATTTGCAGGTGGATATAGATAGGTTGAGTGAGTGGGTAAAAATCTAGCAGATGGTATATAATTTAGGAAAATGTGAAGTTGTTCACTATGGCAGGAAGAATGGAAAAGTAGGGTATTAATTGCATGGAGAACACCTGCGGAATTCCAAGCTGAAGATGGGCCTAGATGTTCGATTGCATGAATCACAATAAGTTAATATGCAGGTATGGCAAGAAATCAAGAAAGCTAATGGGATGCTCTCCTTTATTATGTAAGAAATCTGACATTAAAGTAAGGATGCTATGCTTCAGTTGCACTGATAAAACCTTCAGTTATACAGGGCATTGCATCTCAAGTACTGTGTGCAATTTTGTCTGCTTATTTAAGGAAAGACGTAGATGTGTTGAAAGCAGTTCAGAGGAGGTTTACTGGACTGATAGCCAAACTTAGTGGATTGTGTTATGAGGATAAGTTGGACAGTCAGGGTTTGTTTCCATTGGAGTTTAGAAGTGTAATTTGAGTGAGGGTTGTAAGAACTTAAATGGTTTTGACAAGATATATGTGAAAAGGACATTTCCTCTTGTGGTGAATCCAGAACCAAGGGGAACAGTTTTCAAATTAGGGATCACCCTTTTAGGTCAAAGATGAGGAGAAATCTCTTCTCTCAGAGGGTTGTGCAATTTTGGAATCTCTACTTCTGAAAGTACTGGAGATGGTGCCATTGACTATTTTTAAGTGGGAGGTGGTTAGACTCTTGCCAGGCAAGGGTTAGTGGGGGTAGACAGGAATGTTGGATTTGAAACACAAACAGATCAACCTCAATCTTATTCAATGGTAGAATAGGCTCCAGGGGCCAAATGACCAGCTTCTGCTCCTACTTTGTCTGTTTGCAATTGTCAGAGAACCAGGAGAAATTCTTAGTTTTCTTTAGTGAAATAGAATTGTTGATGAACGCCCAAGCAGGCAGAGCGTCCACTTAATAACCTCAATGCTGCTTAGCAATGTCAGGTTGGAATATATGCACAGATTTGCAGTGCAAATCGACCTTCAGAAAGAAGAACGTTATGAGCTTAGCCGATTTGATGCTATAGTATAGGTAACAGTTTACATTTTTAAATGTGACAATTGTTGCTTTTTAATGGGATAGCCTTTTGTTTATGAGAAGGTTAAAGCACAGTTTGTTATATTTTTCGTAGAAGTAACAAAATGACCTTTCTTGCCTAGAGAGGTCAGCAAAATTCTTTGAACTAAAGTTCCAGCCACTGTGAAATGCATTCGAAAGCTGAACCTATCAGTTAAAAATATTACTGTAAAAGCCAAACTGACTGCAATATGCTGTCAACTCTTAAGAAAGGTCTAAGGGTTCCATTAGTTGGTTATATAGTGCCATCTAATCTTTAAAGTAATTTCCATGGGTTGCCAGACTGTGTAAATTGCTCGGAGCCTGAACTGATGACATAAGTTCCATGGAAAATTCTGAATTGCAATGGTTTAATTTCCAGCTTAGAGCTGTGTTGGCAGAGCTCAGTTGAGAGGATCAGGTTTCTTAAATTGAGCAACATACAAATAAGTGATAAAAATGTGCATTTTTATCTTTGAATTTAAGGGACAATGCTTTTGATTTGGAAATTGTAAAATGGATTTAATAAGGTTCGTTAGCTGGTGTTTTCACATGCCTCATTGTAGACATGTTTCTTTTTGTTCCAAATTACGTAAATCTATTGAGTCCTATTTTATCACTGAAGCTCATATTTGCACCTTTGGTGCTTTGCGCTTGCAGAAGGATGCAATCTTAATATTTCTGGTGACTCAAACAATCATTTAGGTCAATAGAGCCTCCCGTAACTAATTACATCAGGGAGCCAATTTAGTCTGCCATCCTTTAGTACAGAGAGTAAATACATAATGCATGTTCTACTGGCAAGCAATCAAAAATAACAAAATGGAGCAACACAAGTCTGCCAAAAAGACAAATGAGAAAATAATCAGCTCCTCATCTTCTTTTTATTTATTTTACCTTTTTGGTGCATAATTTGCAATTTCAAAATTGTCTCTTGGAACCTCTAGAAATATGCTTAAAATAAGTTCATCATAGAACTGAATGACTTGTGTTCATTTTATTGATATTTTATTCAGTTGTACTTAGCTATAAAATTAAACATCAGTGCTTTGTAGCCTGTAAGCACTGATATTTTTGGATTTAGGGTAAAAATCATTTACTGCAGTTTCAAATGCTAGGATTTAATAGATTTGCTTGCACTGAATTACAAGAATCCTTCTGACTTTAAAACAATTAAGTCTTCAGCATTTTTCCACTTTCTGCTTCAAAGATCTGAATAAAATAAGGTGCAACTCCTCACGAATAATTCATGAAAAGACATTTATTATGTTGGATTTTAGCATGTCTGGATGTTTATTAAAAATCAATATGAATGCCTGGCGTCATCTTGAGTTATACAATCCACCAGAAAACACATTTTTATACTTAATTAATACCCATTTTTTGTGCAGTTGGAATCTCAAATCTACTTTTATTTAATCAATCATCTTTCACACTTCTGTCCAATCCTGCTTTATATTTATGTGGAAATCAAATTTGGTAACATAGGCTTCAAGTATTCTAATTTTACAGCTTCATATTACCAACCATCTTTAGTGTTCATGCCTTTACATAATCTGTTTTTGTCTTTGCATGTATAAATTAGACTTGCAAATCTGGCTACCTAGGTTAGGCAACAAATTTCTTACTTCATATATATGATTGTATGTTATTGTCAAAGCTGCTTAAAAAATGTTTTATGTCTTTGAACTCACCACCCTAAGTGTTACTTTAATGACCATTCTGTTTCTGGATTACAATTTAGGCAGCAGTTCGTAACACAAAGGGTAGAACATTTCTCATTTAATTAAAAATTGTTTGTAAGTGTTCCACTATGTAATGCACTAACGAACACCACATATGAAATCATTCTCGGGAAAATTAGTCAAAGCTCATTAGTTCAGCCCACTGATCATTTGATTCTATAACAGTGTACAACACTGTTTCATGTAAGATGGAATTCATTAATGAACAGAAAAGTTCCAGGAAGTTATGTGGAAATATGTTGAGATGAGAGTACGTAATTTTCTACAAAGCAATTGATTGACGAGATGTCACTGGCTAGACCAGCATTTATTACACACCTATAATTTCAATTTCAGAAGGTGGTGGTGAGCTACCTTCTTGAATCACTAGAGTTTATGCATTGTAGATATATCCACAGTGCTGTCAGGGAGGGAATTGTAGGATTTTGAGTGACAGAGAAGGTACACCAAGATAGCCCCAGGTCAGGATGGTTTGTGGCTTGGAGTGGAATGTGTAAGCGGTGGTATTTCCATGTATCTG
Source organism: Rhincodon typus (assembly GCF_021869965.1). NCBI lineage: Eukaryota > Metazoa > Chordata > Chondrichthyes > Orectolobiformes > Rhincodontidae > Rhincodon > Rhincodon typus. Next base: position 39,018,117 of record NC_063347.1, read on the forward strand.
ATGCTGTTGTCCTTCCAGGTTGTAGATGTGGGGTAGAGAGTTCGGAAAGTGCTGTTGAAGAAGCCTTGATGAGTTGTGGCAGTGCAACATGTAGATGTCATGAATTGCAAACACTGTGCATCAGTGGGGCAGGGGTGAATATTGAAGATGTTAGATAGGATGCCAACTAAGCCGGCTGCTTTGTCCTGGATGGTATTGACCTCTTTGAGTGCTGTTGGAGTTGCACTGATCCAGGAAAATTGACAGTGTTCCATCAAACTCTTGACTTGTTCTTTGTAAAGGTGGATAGGCTTTGAGGAGTCAGGAAATGAATTAGTTGATGAAAAATTCCCAACTCGTGATCTCTTGTAGCTGTAGCCTCAGTATTTATATTCCTGATCTAACTGAGTTTTTAATCAATGGGAATAATTGGATGTTGATAGAGGGGGATTCAGTGTAATGTTAATTAGCATTAAGGGAAATGATCAGGTTGTAATGGTTTGATGAAGATTGGTCGGCACTTGTGTGACATGAACGTTATTTGTCACTTATCAGGCCAAGTCTCACTGCATGTGGACTATTACTGTATCTAAGGAGTCGTAAATGGTGCTGAACATTATGCAATCATCAGTCAAAAAGCCCAATTCTAATCTTACATAGTAAAGTTGGTCATGTGTGAAGCAGCTAAAGGTTGGTGGGCCTCAGACACTACCTTGAGAAATTCCCATTGAGATATCTCATAGCTGAGATGATAGCCCTCAACAAATATAACCATTTTCCATTGTACTAAGTATGACTCCAGTCAGTGGAGTTTTTCCCTGATTTCCATTGACTCCAGTTTTGTTAGAACACCTTGATGCCATACCAGTCAAATGTGACCTTGATGTCAAGGCTGTTACCCTCACTCCCCTTCTTGAGTTCAGCTCTATTGTCAATGTTTGGATCAAATTTCTAATGAGGTCAGGATCAGCATAGTTATGGTGGAACCCAAACCAAGTGTCAATAATCAGGTTATAGATGGGTTGAAGCTACTTGACAGCACCATTGAGGACACATTCCATCACTTCACTGACGATTGAGAATAGACAGATGAGACAGTAGCTGGCTGGGTTGGAATTGTGCAGAGGACACATCTAGAGTTATAGAATCACCCAGTACAGAAGTATCTTTCAGCCAATTGAGCCTGCACTGCTAAAAATATGCTACTACCTACCCTAGTCCGACTTTCTCACACTCGGCCCATAGCCTTGAATGTTGTGACACTTCAAGTGCTCATCCATTTTTAAAGGCTTTGAGGTTTTGTTCCCTAACTACCCTCCCAGACAGTGCTTTCCAGAACCTCATCTGTGCAATTTTCCACATTGCCAAGTAGATGCACATGTTGTAGCTGTTCCAGAACAGATTGTCTTGGAGCACAGCAAGTTCTGGTACACAGAACTTTAGTCCAATTGTCAGAATGTTGCAGGACCCATAGCCTTTACAGTATCCAGTGGTATCAGCCAGGACTAGAGTCTTCAGAAGAAGGCTGAAGTGGATCGTTCAATTAACACATATTGCTGAAGATGCTTGCAAATGCTTCAGTCTCAAATATTGCACGAATGTGCTGGTCTCCTCTATCACCGATGATGGGAATATTTGTGGAGCCTTCTCCAGTGTTCACAATTAGACGTGGCAGGACTGCAGAGCTTAGATCTGATCCATTGGTTGTGGAATCACTTAGCCATATACTACATGTTGCTAATATTGCTCTTGGCATGCTCTCCTGTCCTCTTAATTGAACCAGGCTTATTCCCCTGGAAAAGTGATAATGGCGGAGTGGAGGATACTTCAGGTCATAAGGTTACAGATTGTAGTTGAATGCAATTCTGCTGCTGCAGAAACAATGACAAAAAATTTACTGGAGAAGTTCAGTATGTCTGGCAGCATCAATGCAGAGAAAAGCAGAGTTAACATTTTGAGTCCAATGAAACTTCACAGAACACTGCTCACGCTGATGGACCACAGTGCCTCATGGATGCCTAGTCTTGAGTTGTTTGATCTGTAAATTCCATTAATAAATCATATATAATTAAATTATGATAATATTTATCATCAATATATATTAGTAGAATGATGCTCCAACACTGATTTTTTTTTCCTGAACAATGTACAGTGCGCACCTTTCATAAAGCACACTTACATTTGTCACATTTTATAAAATGCATTGCTTAGTGAGCATTACGTAGATAGACAGAAATAAAGTAAAAATCTAAGTTCCAGCTACCCAGCTGCCAGCACAGGGGGTTGCTGCCACAAAAATCTCCATTCAAGTGACAATAATGCACACAGCATGGTGTTCTTACATATTTCTAAATCGCGTCTTCTAACTGTTAATTCCTAAGAAAATGTTTAATCAACAAATAGAAGAAAGGTTTGATTATAATAGACAGTATTTGGCAAAAAGAAGATACATGTTGGCATTTGCTAACTATAGGTGTGTCTATCATAAAACAAATAGCTTTTCTCAGCAGATGTTAACACTGAACATGACACTGGAATGTAAGAGAAGTATTAAATCAGACGCTATCAGAATAAAGTAGAAACTTGTTTTGGGCGTGGGCTGCCTAACATTCATTTCCACTGACTTCAAAGGTGAATTAGACCTATTATTCACTCAAAATCTGTTCAATATAGTCATCAGGTTACATACAGAATGGTTCTAGTAGTCCTAAGAGGGGCTTACAGAATTATGAAGGCATCTTTGCATTTAAAAGTCAGGTACACCCTCAGTTGCTACACAAATTAAAGCAGATGGAGTAGTTGAGTGCCATTCCTTTGTTCCCCTTTATAACAGCTTAAATCCACACAAAGCTATTTCTTCAGATATTAAGAATCTGGGCACCATCCAAAATCCACATTGGGAATTAACGTTAAATGAATTACATGTTATTTCAAAGGCGAGTCTGTAGAAACCTATTAAATGGGCATCTTTGTCTCAGAAATTCTGTTGCTGATTCGAGTCACTACCTTTTTCAGGCAATCTCTAGATTTATCTCACCACCCAAGATGCCAGTGTGAATGCTAATCTGTATTTGTGAATTGTGCCTGCCTGATTTTAACCAATAACCTTGTGGCATCAACTGTTACCTGTTCTAACAGATTAATTGGGTGCAATTTTGCTAAAAATCACCAAAGTGTCAACTTCAGAGAGTTTCACAGATGGTTTCTCTCTGTGAGTCTAGTGAGTTATCTCACAATACTCTCCGTTGCACACTTCATTGTATATGCACTATGCTTCTATGGTGCCCCAGTTGTGCTATTGTGTGTTCACCACAGTGGAAGTATTTGCTGTTGCCCAGACCTCGCAGGATTTGCATTACTAATGCCAGATTTAAACTGTAGCTGTTCACCAGCTGCCCTTCACAGTTTGTGTGTGTGTGTGAAGAATTGCCCCAGAGGTGACCGATACAGCAAGGTGCCCCTCGTCCACTTCACTTTACAGGAAATCGTTATGGACAGCATGGTGGGGAGGAGGGTCTTCTTCTTTCCTCAGGAACACCAGTGGGGACCACGGCACCAGATTGTGTCACCACACGACCTCATGCAGCTGGAGGAAATCTCAGCAGTGCAGGAAGAAGGAGGGTAAGCATCATCATCTTCTTTTCTATTAACTCATAGTCCCTCTAATGCTGTTGCTGCGCCAAGACTCATGATCTACCACTCTCACTACTGCGTACAACTTCTAACATTTATTCTCACTTGTTTCAGTTCCCAGCACCTAACCACCATGCACATACACATTCTGAAGGCAGCAAAGCACGAAAGGGGACATGTCAGGACAGAGAAGCTGTGAGCATCAAAGTAGACGTAAAGCTCTGAGATGGGCCCTGGTCCAATCCAGCAGATTGTTGCTTGTCCCTGTGCACAAAGTGGTTCACAGCAGCTTTGCAATTGAAGGTGCCGATGTGCTTCTACATGCAGTCTTGAAGAAGAGAACAGTATACTAAATAGGTCAGACATGAAAATGTGGTGAGGCCGGTGCATGTCTGATCCCACTTTCTATGGAGGGGAGGTGTGTGGGTGGTCACAGTTGATGGAACATAACCTGAGATGTTGGAGACTGCTGACCACGTTGGAGGCCAAGAGGAGTAAGCAGTGAGCGGCACCACCATGTCAGGAATTGTAACGGTCTAGTTGCTCCCTGATACATGGTAGAATAGCAAACCACATATAAATGAGGTGAATTTAAATACTAATGTCAAGGAAATGCTGCAATTAGGCCTCTTGATGCTCACTACTGAGATTCTTGTCTCACAGTTCAAACCTTCACTGCGGAATTGGATTTTCTTTCCACCAATGCCCAGAATCGTCATATTTTCTCAACTGATTGGCCATTGCCCACATCATTCAGAAACTGGGAAAATTCAGTCCAATACCTTGCAATTGCAGGTCAAAGAGTGCCACATGATTGCAGCATACATAATAACATTAATATTTTTCTTCGACTGATTGTCGCTGACAAATGTTTGTAAAACATCAAAATAATTTCCAGCTTTCTTTCCAAATGTAAGTTTAAGTGACACGACACCCCAAGAATTGTGTCTAAAGGTATTTCCCAACATAACATCACTCCATAAATACCATGAAGATACCCAGCTCAGATGAATTCACAAATCCTAACAGACAGCAATAGAGGCCTTATAATTGAATGGGAGAAGGGAAAAATTAGCAAGGCTTCTGCTTCTGATCACCATTGAATGATCTCTTATTGAAATTTCATCTGTACTGATAACAGAGCAGCAGGTCAGTAGTTATACCCTTCACAGTCAAATAGCTGGCTGACATTCACCAGTGTAGTATACAAAAGGAATGGAATCTTTGGCAAGATAGCAAGGGCACTTAGTGTCAATGGCCCACTACTCAAGCATGAATAACACTTTCAAGAAATGAAAGGAGAACATTTGGACAGCAGAAACTAATTGCATTGTAAAAAGAAATACAGGCAAACAATCTTAAGGAGAATGCCACAATGTTAGATGGTTGCTACAAAAATAAAAGAAAAATGTCTCCACTATAATTGTATTTTCAATATGGATGACCAATTTATTCATCATATCAAAAGACATATGACCAGAAGTGTAATTCTAAAGCAAAATCAAGCTATTGCACAATAAAGAAAAAAGGCTTCACTTGCTATTGTTTTCATTTCTTCAGAAATACAGCTGATATAAAGCTATATGTTCTCTATATAAGAATGCTTGCGATTACTTTGTGACTTTGTCACTGGTAGAGATGGCAATTACAAAAGTTTGTCTTTAAGGACGATAGTCTGTTCTTGAATCTTAAATGTACTATACAATTTGTATTAAGAAATAACAATGAAGCAATGTCATTTTTACCTCACTACGTTTTTGAGTTCTTAACTATCTTTTCTAGGATGTAGAAATGAATCATTTTGTTCCATTGTGCTTGGTTTAATAAGCTGCTTAGAAGTACAGCCACAAAAATAAACTGATTATCAACACAAACTATTGGGACAGTCTGCTAATTGACGCATAAATCAAGATCATTTGGCAAGAATTAAATGAAAGTTTTGAAATGGACTGTAATTAATCAAAAATGCCATTTATATACTGTAAAGAAATGAAACCTTATCTAGTACAAAACTATATAATTGCATTTTCAGCAATGTTTTATAAAAGGAATCCAATTGATCTGCATTTATTAGTTCACAGTCAAAGTGTGTTTGTTTAGCAGTTATCTGCAGTGATAGTTAGTGCAAAGCTTTACAGGAGAAAGCTGTATAATTATATAAATAATAACATCCAATTTTCGAAGTAGCTTTAGAGAGTATATAATTTCCATTTTTTACATAAGAGAAATAAACTAAGACCACAAAATAAATAATCTTTACTTAGTTATTACGATCTTATTTACTCAGTTATTATTATTTTGCTCCTATTAATATCTTTTCTGAAATTAAAAATTAAATGCAGCATAGATCGTAAAATTAACTGCATTTCCAACACAATTCATGTTACGTCATATTGGCCATATTAATACAGATCAGTTCAGAGACTAAGAATTCTGTAATGAATACCTCACCTCCTGACTCTCCAGAGCCTGTCCACCATGTCCAGGACGCAAGTAAATGCCTAGTCAGGAGTCTGATGGAATATTTCCCACTTGACCGGATGAATGCACTCTAAAAACATGCAAATATCTTGACACCATACAGAACTAGGTGGCCAACTTGACTGGTATCATGTCCACAAACATTATTTCCCATCACCACTGATGCTCAACAGCAGTGTATACTATCTATAAGACACTACAGAAATTCATCAAAACTCCTTGCACAGCACCTCTCAAACCAACAACCACTTCCACCTGGAAGAACAAGGGCAGCAAATACATGGGAACACCACCAGCTACAAGTTCCCCTCTAAGCCCTTCAGCATCCTGATTTGGAAATATATCATTCTTACTTCATTGCCACTGGGTCAAAATCTTGGAACAGCCTCTCCAACAACGTTTTGTGTACCCACACCAAATGGACTGCAGTGGTTCAAGAAGACAGCTCACCACCACCTTTCAAGGGCAACTAGGATGGGCTATAAATGCTGGCCCAGCCAATGATGCCCACATCGTGCGAGTGAATAAAAAAATGATTTGAGCACAGAAATCTAGACTGGCAACCTAGTACTGTGTTGAGGAAGAGCTGCACAGTAGGTGGTGCAACTTTTCAGATCAGTCTTTAAACTAAGGCCCTGCCTGCCACCCCCCAGGTGGATATAACAGATCCTTTGGCATTGTTTCAAAAAGCGGGTATCCTGTTTAATATTTATCCCCCAATCCACATCAGATAAACAGATTATCTGATCAATATCACATTACTGCGTTTGGGAGCTTGTTGTTGGCAACTAGTTGCCTATTTCTTACATAACAACAGTGACTACACTTCGAAAATACTTCACTAGCTGTAAAGCAGTTTGAGACATTTTCAAAACCACTTTATAATTGCAAGGCCTCTGTCTTTCATTCTTTTGATTATTTCTGCAGTCTTATACTACATCACTGTCAGAGGGAGATCTGGTCTGGATACATTTGCTAAACCATCCACAATCGTATTTAAATGGATCTCAACTACACAGTAGTTGCTAGGTGATTTCTTCCAGCTAAAGCTTCCTTTTGATAATTGCTTGGTACGGCTTTTTATTGTTTAAAATGACAAACATTTACAGGGAGTGGTGTGGTGGTTATTCAAGAAGTTTCAGCTTACTTCAAGATCTTTGCACAAATCACTTACTTCCAAATATTGCGTACTAGCCATTCTCATTAGAAAAGAACATGACTGAGAGAATGAGTAGAGGCTAGACAGAACAGGAAAAGCTGGTGGAAAAGGATGAGGAAGGCTCTCAGGAGGAGGCTGTGTTTATCCAGGGTCATCAGGGAATAATTCCCCTGCCTGAGTCTCAATGATGAACAGCTTGTAAGATATGTACACATGAGGGAGGACATCCAAACCAAAATCTGCCACTGGCTTCAGACACATCTGTAACCTTAGAGAAGTGCCAATGTGTGAAAATCAATGTTGTGATGAACTTCAATATGTATGGGTTCTTTCAAGCTTGAACTGGAGATATTTGAAACATTCCACAATTGTTGTCCACTGTTGTACAGAGATTCTCCTTCCGATGTACACAAACTTCATTTCATCTCTCTTGCCATTGAAATGGTGGTAAAGCGAGCTGTTGGAGTAGAATTGTAACTCGGGGTGTGGATGTTGTGGTTGGTTGGCTCGCTGAGCTGGTTCGTTGTTCCACAGACTTTTCATTACCCTGCTGGTTAAATCATCAGTGCAGCCTCTGATGAAGTGCTGTTGTGTTTTCCCACCTGTTATTTAAGCTCTGGTGTACGTTGAGCTGGATTACCTCACTTCCAGTTTTCCTTCGCAATGGCTAGCTCTATGTGTTTATTAATGGCTTTCTTAGTGGAGAACCAGGCCTCTAGGAATTCCCATGCTTGTCTCTGCTTCGCCCGTCTCAGGATCCTGGTGATGTCCCAATCGAATTGGTGGTTTTCCTAATCCATGTGGATGGAGATGAGTGAATATTGGTCGTGTCTTTAAAGTGAGCACTCTGCTTTGCTGAGATTGTAGGTTTACACATGGCATGTCACCACCTGGATACACTGTCACAATTTGATTCTGCCTGTACTGGAACTGGATATAGCCCAATGTCGAGATCAGTCTCCAGAATACTGGCAACAGTCATAGAACCACAGAAGTGTTACAGTGCAGAAGGAGGCTATTCAGCCCGTCATGCCAGTACCAGATACTCACATGATACTTAAATTCTGCAGCAGAACACCACACAAGCAGCATTTGATCGCCAACAGCAATCAAGCGTTGGGTGACAAAAGTGATCTGCTGATTATATGGCTAATGAGTCAGCACACAATCCACATACATACACACCTGAACACAATGAAAGTTTTGCCTTCAGAGAAACCATAGTACAGCAGACCACTAACATGCTGAAACAACACTTCTCCTTCTTGGACTCTCCTGAAGGAACCTCGCAGTATTTGATAGGATGTTAAATTCATCAAAGTTTGTTGCATGTTGGACAACCTAGCCAATATGAAGGGGTAGAACTTGCAACCAGCAATATAATAAACGGCTCAGGAGCAGGAACCTGCTAAGGAAAGAAGAACAGAAGAAGGAAGTGAACAAAGAGGAGTAAAAGGAAGCAAGGAAGCAATCTAGATAGTCTTTTTCTCCCAGTGCTACCCATGAAAACCATATCTGTGTGCAGTAGTAATAATCATGAGCTCATTCTCCCTTCAGCAGCAATCTAACTGCAGTAACTCAGAAATGGAGAAAGTTCATTTGAGGAAATATCATTTGAGGAGAGAGACACTGACCTGCTGAACAACACACGCCCATACACGGCAGATTCTGTCTATGTGCAATGGACTTATCAGACATCTCTGATTCCATTAATCACAGCAGAAGCAAGTCGTCCTTGAGCTGGAGTGACTGACCATAACATGGAAGAGCAGAAGTAGGCTGCTGGGCCCGCCGAGTCTATTCCACAATTCAATGAGATCATGGCTGATCTGATAATTGTCAACTCCACTTTCCTTCCTGAACCCCTTACCTTTTACTCCCTGACTGGTTAAAAATGTGTCTATCCCAACCTTGAATGTGCTCAATGACCCGATCTCAACAGCCCTGTGCATGGAAAGAATTCCATAGATTGACTATCCACTGAGAGGTAAAGTTCCACCTCATCTTTTGTCTTAAATGGGTGACCCCTAACTCTGAGATTATACCCTCTGGTCCTAGACCCTCCCACAAGCAGAAACAACCTCTTCACATCTACCCCGTCAAGTCCCAAAAGAATCTTGGATGTTTCAAAGGAACCTAACTCTGTCTTTAACATTTATTCCCATGGCAAACCATGCTTCATTTTAGGCTATTATGTTTAAAATAATCATTTGTTAGGAATGCAACTACATCTTTATGTGAAGACTTATGGTTTTTACTGCATCTTTCACTTTTTTTGACATTTTCCTTGTTTCCATTTCTTTGCAAATTTTCTTTTTACCAGAGCTTTTCATTGTTTATAAGGTGATGAAAATGCTGTTGACTTACAATGCTTTCTAAAGCACCTCAGCTGATCACATTAACAGCATTCAATTTGTCCTGCTGAACAGTCATTACATTTGTGATTCTGTTACTACCCACATCTAGTACAACTAATCTGGTTGATGACATTGATTCACGCTATTTTGGCATTTTGGTAGGATTTCAGGAGGATGACAATGCCACTTTTGGGTCTATCCATACAACAATGTTATAATACATAGTGTTTCTTCATTGTACTGGCTAACTTTGGGCCATGATTTCTGTTTACATAGTGAATTGTTTTGTCTGTTTCAATATTCAATCCCCCTTGGATTAAAGAATGTCTATCTCTAAATAATTTATCCTTCAAAGGTCACTGCCACAAAGTCCTAGATGATGTTAATCCATTGCGAAATCTTTTATTCTATACCAAAGATGCTGAGAACACTGATTAAATCTTGTCTGATCTATTACTGATTTCTTTGGAGGCTAAAGCATGTATCAAAGAATTTAATCAATACATCATACTCCATAGTACTTTCCTCCACACTTTGTCTTATCAGAACATTTTCAAATATTGGAACTACAGCATTTAAAAATACACTGACATATTGGTGCTTCTCCTTCATGTGTCAGTCTGAAGCTATTCTATAACGTTGTAACTGCTGCTTCCAGAGGTCGCAATTCTGACTTTATTGTATACCTTCCGTGTTTTTAAATGATTGAGGTAATGGCAAGCTCTGCACAGGAGCTGCCATCCCTACATACTACTGTGCCTGACTGACCTGGGGGAGTACTTGTTTTATTTTCTTTCCAACTGTCTAAATGTTCCAGTTTTGTGCTGGTCCTCTCCAGAATGTTGCTACTTCATGGCTATGCCTCAAAGTCTTCCAAGTCTCTTTTAACCACAGGTCAGAGTCTTGCTGCTCTGTAGTCCAGTGTTCGAAGTTTTTTTTATTCCTGCCCTCAGAGTATTTTCCTGTTCTAGCTTTATATTTCTCAGATTCCTACAAGGTCTTGGCTGCATTCAGAGTCTTCCCATTTATTACTCAGCTGCACCCCTGAAGTCTTCCTAGGTTCTGTCCTCCCTTTGGAGTCTTTACTTTTCAGCTGTGTCCTTTGGACTTGGTTTTAACATCGGATCCTGGCTCTGGAGGGATTTTCTCTCTAGCTGCCACATGCTTTATCTTGTACTTTAAGTCAAACTGCTTCCTGCATATTGAAATACTAGCCTGGACTATTTCAGGTTATGAGTGTCTGCACATACGCTGTCTCTGAGACTGTTTGCTCCTTATCATTAAGTAAGGCACCTCAACTTCTTATACACTGTAACACTCCTTTATTTATATGCAAAAATTGTGGATCATCAAATACAACACTGTCATTTAATGTTGAAGGCCTCTGACTCTACATGCTTATTCTAGACTGGTGTCTTCTCTCATACCAATATCAAAGTTATGTGACCAGTTTTATCATATAGCTTGCAGCAATGCTAAAGGCCTGTGGATTCAGTTGGAGTATTTGAATGTTGGTCATAAGTCCTGGTCAATAGAGATTGTCGCTCACTGTGTGATGGGGTTGCGGTGCATTGAGCAGTGCCTGAGACAAGAGGGTGCTGCAGGTGAAGATACATACACTAACCTTGACGACTCGTGTGAGGTCATTGAACTTCTTGCAATACTGTCTCTACGTCTTCAAGGTTTGACTCCATGTATTGACCTCAATGGTTGTCTGCTTCTACTGGCTTCTGAGTGTATATCTGGAGGGCGTCGTAACCCCCTGCTGGAAGAGGACTCCAGCTTTTAATCCCCTCCATTATGGTCTCCAATGCAACATGCAAGAAACTGGGAGCCTCTTCTCTCCCATGTTGTACCATTAATCAATGTTGTCTAGGTCAGATTCAGCTCAAGTCGGATTGCCAGGACATTTTCCAAACATAGTGCACTTCTCCTTTAAGAGGAGGATGGTTGCCAGAAGCAGTCAAAGCTATTTTTAACTGGTGCTAACCACACATGATATTGGCACTTTTCTAAAATGTCCAGTCAATTAACATATTTAACAATGGCTGGACAACACCATCATGTAAAATAAGCAAAATAACATGAAGCTGGTATGCTGCCTGCTTTACAGTTAACAGGCACAGGTTAATCGTGCATTCTTATTTTGTTCCTGGCTTTGGGCTAATGAATTTGCTGCCCCCTGCCCTCAGCTTCCTTATTATAGAGAGAACAAGTTTTCATTGTGCATTAAAGTAATATGCAAAATGAGCACCAGCAGTTTAAAAAATTGTTTCAAGGTAGGGAAAATTATAAGATATATTACAGAAATATTGGAAGAGCTTTATTAATGTTCACAGTTAACATTCACTTTGCCATTACTTAAATTCAATGAAAAAGCATTGTAAATATTGCAGTATTGTTGCTCTATCAAGTACGTCTTTGGTGGGCACATTGATGAAGGAGCAGGAACAGCAAGAACAGATGGTCTGGGAGATTCAACAGAGCAGATGCAGGAGCTCCAGTCTCACTACAACTGATTGTCGCCAGCTACCTGGCTATCTGTGTCAACTCTGTCATCAAAGCAAGAAGTAATATCCAGTAGAAGGGAAAATGACAGCTGCACTAAAAAGCTAAACTACTGAATCATTGTAGGCACAGGTCAGAGACAGCAAAAGGGTCAGCCAGTGCTCAGTTCATCATTGTGCCCAGGTTCTCATGCATAGGCATGTACAAAATTCAGCAATATTGAGGAGCATCAGCTGGAAATGCAAGTCTTCATTTTTAAAATGTGTGGCATATCCAGGCTAAAGGTCACCAGTACCTGCATTCTCATCACCATTCACGCATCCGTAGACTTTTCTGAACCTTTTATCAATAGAATTAATTTAATTTCTATTTAATGCAGGAATGACCACACACACACACACACACACACACACACACACACACACACA